>NW_022096806.1:30000-32500 GCF_006542625.1 Nomascus leucogenys
GGCGTGACCCACCACACCTGTCTGCTACTGTGTAAGCTTTCTAGAAGGCCAAAATATGCCTCCCCAGATAAGACTGTGGGAAATCAGTATACGCCACTCCAAAATACATTTCACCCCAAAATATATCTATTTGACATATTTTGTAATGGTCCTGCAAAACTGTGTCTTGCCTGGGCGTGGAGGCTCACGCCTGTAATCCCAGCACTTTGAGAGGCTCAGGCGGGCAGATCTCTTGAGGTCAGGAGTTCAAGACCAGCCTGGACAATATGGTGAAACCCCGTCTCTACTAAAAATATAAAAATTAGCCGGGTGTGGTGGCGGGCGCCTCTAGTCCCAGCTACGCGGGAGGCTGAGGCAGGAGAATCACTGGAACCCGGGAGGCAGAGGTTGCCATGAGCCGAGATCACGCCACTGCACACCAGCCTGGGCAACAGAGCAAGACTCCATCTCCAGTAATTAAAAACAAACAAACAAACAAACAAACAAACAAACATAAAACCAAGCTACTGGCCAGGTGAGGTGGCTCACGGCTGTAATCCCAGTACTTTTGTAGGCTGAGGCAGGCAGATCATGTGAGGTCAGGAGTTCGAGACCAGCCTGGCCAACATGGTGAAACCCTGTGTCTACTGAAAAACAAAAACAAATAAACAAACAAACAATATTTAGCCAGGCGTGGTGGCGTACCTCTGTAATGCCAGCTACTTGGGAGGCTGAGGCAGGAGAATTGCTTCAACTCTGGAGCCAGAGGTTGCAGTGAGCTGAGGTCGCTCCACTGCACTCCAGCCTGGGCGACAGAGTGAGACTCTGTCTCAAAAAATAAAACAAATAAAATAAAACACCCGGACACGGTGGCTCTCGCCTGTAATCCCAGCACTTTGGGAGGCCGAGGTGAGCAGATCACGTGAGGTCACGAGTTTGAGACCAGCCTGGCCAACAGGGTGAAACCCCGTCTCTACTAAAAATACAAAAAATTAGCCGGGCGCGGTGGTCAGCGCCTGTAGTCCCAGCTACTCGGGAGGCTGAGGCAGGAGAATGGCGTGAACCCAGGAGGTGGAGGTTGCAGTGAGCCGAGATCACGCCACTGCACTCCAGCCTGGGCGACAGAGCAAGACTCCATCTCAAAAAAAAAAAAAAGAATACAAAAATTAGCTGGGCATGATGGCTGGTGCCTGTAATCCCAGCTACTCGGGAGGCTGAGGCAGGAGAATCGCTTGAATCCGGGAGACAGAGGTTGCAGTGAGCTGAGATCGCGCCACTGCACTCCAGCGTAACAGACTGAGTGAGGCTTTGTCTCAAAATAAATAAATAAATAAATAAATAAATAAATTAATTAATTAATTAAAATAAAGTAAAATAAGTAAACAAACAAATAAATAAACAAAAACATGTAAACCAAGCTGCCACTCAACCAGCTTGGATATGTGTTCTCAGGATCTCTTTAGACTATTTTCCCTGGGTCTTGTTCACTCATATTTGGCTCACAATAAACCTCTTTAAATATTTTGCAGTGTTTGGCTGTTTTTTTGTTTTGTTTTGTTTGTTTTGTTGTTGTTGTTGTTGTTTTTTGTTTTGTTTTGTTTTGAGACGGACTGTCTCACTCTGTTGCCCAGGCTGGAGTGCAGTGGCGTGATCTTGGCTCACCGCAACCTCTGCCTCCTGGGTTCAAGCGATCCTCCTGCCTCGGCCTCCTGAGTAGCTGGGACTAGAGGCACCCGCCACTACACCCAACTTATTTTTGTATTTTTAGCAGAGACGGGGTTTCACCATGTTGGCCAGGCTGGTCTCGAACTCCTGACCTCATGATCCCCCCGCCTCAGCCTACCACAGTGCTGGGATTACAGGCGTGAGCCACCGCGCCCGGCCGGCTCTTTTTTTTTTTTTGACAGGTTCATGCGTCTCTTCTGCCTGGAGACCTTTCAGGAGGATGTACCTTGTCACGCTGCTTCAGGAGGATGTGCACTGTCTTAGAGGGGAACGTGACGTGTTAAATTTGTCATAGGTCAGACAGTTCCTCATTCAGATTCTTCTGCCCTGAGTTCTCACTTCTATCCTCGTTCATCATTACGGAGCAAAACATTTCAGTTCTTTAGACTTCACTTAAAAAAAAAAATCCCCAACCACATTACTGACAAGCCAAAGGAAGCATGTACAGGGTTCTACGCAAGCATCGCCGCTTCTCAGATCTGCTGTCTCCACGGATTTTCCCGCTGTAAACTGTGAAAGGTAAATAAATCTCAGGACCCCAAAATCACGAGGGCAAGGAAAAGGTCATAGTGGAGACTGTCTCAGGCGATCCTGCCTCCCATTTTATTCGTAAATAAGGTACTACAAAGATTTTAAAAATTACATACCGGGGCCGGGCCCCGTGGCTCATGCCTATAATCCCAGCACTTTGGGAGGCTGAGGCTGGTGGATCACTTGAAGCCAGGAGTTTCAGACCACCCTGGCCAACGTGGAGAAACCCTTTCTCTGCTAAAAATATAAAAATTAGCTGGGCATG
>NW_022096806.1:35000-55517 GCF_006542625.1 Nomascus leucogenys
TGTGTGTATATATGTGTGTGTATATGTGTGTGTATATATGTGTATGTGTATATATGTGTGTGTATATATGTGTGTGTTTTGTGTGTATATATATGTGTGTGTATATATGTTGTGTATATATGTGTGTGTATATGTGTGTATATATGTGTGTGTATATATGTGTGTGTATATGTGTATATGTGTTATATGTGTGTGTATATATGTGTGTGTGTATATGTTGTGTATATTTGTGTGTGTATATGTGTATATGTGTGTATATATGTGTGTGTATATGTTGTATATGTGTGTATATGTGTGTGTATATATGTGTGTGTATATGTGTGTGTATATGTGTGTGTGTATATATGTGTGTGTGTATATATGTGTGTGTATATATGTGTGTGTATATATGTGTGTGTATATGTGTGTGTTATATGTGTGTGTATATTGTGTGTTATATGTGTGTGTATATGTGTTATATGTGTGTATATGTGTGTGTGTATATATGTGTGTGTATATGTGTGTGTATATATGTGTGTATATATATATGTGTGTGTATATATGTGTGTGTGTATATGTGTTTGTATATATATGTGTGTATATATATGTGTGTATATATGTGTGTGTATATATGTGTGTGTATATATATGTGTGTATATATGTGTGTATATATGTGTATATATGTGTGTATATATGTGTGTGTATATGTGTGTGTATATGTATATATATGTGTGTATATATGTGTGTGTACATGTATATATGTGTGTGTACATGTATATATGTGTGTATATATGTGTGTGTGTATATGTGTGTGTATATATGTGTGTGTATATATGTGTACATATGTGTGTGTATATATGTGTGTGTATGTATATGTGTGTATATATATGTGTGTGTATATGTGTGTATATATGTGTGTGTGTATATATGTGTGTGTGTATATATCTGTGTGTGTGTATATATATATATATATATTTTTTTTTTTTTTGAGACAGAATCTTGCTCTGTCACCAAGGCTGGCGTGCAATGGCATGATCTTGGCTCACTGCAACCTCTGCCTCCCGGGTTCAAGCAATTCTCCTGCCTCAGCCTCCCGAGTAGCTGGGACTACAGGCACCTGGCACCATGCCTGGCTAATTTTATATTTTTAGTAGAGACGGGGTTTCTTTATATTGGTCAGGCTGGTCTCGAACTCCTGACCTCAGGTGATCCATCCACCTCAGCCTCTCAAAGTGCTGGGATTACAGGCATGAGCCACCACGCCAGGCTGACAAATGTTTTCTATTCAGATTTTAGTTAATCTCTTAAGGATTGGGAGGGTCTGGAAGAAAAAGATCCAGCTATATCCAGCTATGTTAATACGGATTTTTTTTTTTTTTTTTTGAGACATAGATTCACTCTGACAAGATGTCATGATCTCAGCTCACTGCAATCTCTGCTTCCTGGGTTCAAGCGATTCTCCTGCCTCAGCCTCCCGAGTAGCTGGGATTACAGGCACGTGCCACCATGCCCAGCTAATTTTTTTTTTTGTATTTTTTGTTTGTTTGTTTTTACTAGAGACGGGTTTTCGCCATGTTGGCCAGGCTGGTCTTGAACTTCTGACCTCAGGTAGTCCGCTAGCCTCTGTCTGCTGGGATTACAGGCGTGAGCCACCACCCCCAGCAGAAATTCTTTACAGATGCAAATTTTCTCCAACAAAGGACAGCTTTGGGGGGTCATTCCAAAATATGACAAAGAAGGCTGGGAGTGGTGGCTCATGCCTGTAATCCCAGCACTTTGGGAGGTTGAGGCAGGTGAATCACCTGAAGTCAGGAGTGCGAGACCAGCCTGGCCATCACGATGAAACCCCATATCTACTAAAAAAAAAAAAAAAAATACAATTAGCTGGGCACGATGGCTCATGCATACTATCCCAGCTATTTGGAAGGCTGAGGAGGCAGGAGAATTGCTTGAACCTAGAAGACAGAGGTTGCAGGGAGCCAGGATTGCACCATTGCACTCCAGCCTTGGAAACAGAATGAGACCGTCTCAAAAGAAAAAGAAAAAATACGGCTAAGAAACATGTTTTGGGGCAAAATATGTTGTTTTTTTTCTCTTTGTCTTGTAATGTTTGTCAGAGTCAGGTTGGAAAGTAAGTCACGATATATAGGGTTAAATAAATCCCATTTGATGAGGATTTATGGTTTGTAGGGCTTTCCTTCCCAGACCTCTTAGACAGGAATTTGGGCAAGATAAAAAACAGTCAGAGGCCCGGTGTGGTAGCTCATGCCTATAATCCTAGCACTTTGGGAGGCTGAGCTGTGTGGATCACTTGAGGTCAGGAGTTCGAGACCAGCCTGGCCAACATGGTGAAACGTTGTCTCTACTGAAAATACAAAAATTAGTCGGCAGTAGTGGCACGTGCCTGTAATCTCAGCTACTCGGGAGGCTGAGGCAGGAGAATTGCTTGACCTTGGGAGGCGGAAGCTGTGGTGAGCTGAGATTGTGACACTGCACTCCAGTCTGGGCGACAGAGTGAGAGTCCATTCAAAAAAAAAAAAAAAAAAAAAAAAAGGAAAAAAGGAAAGAAAAGGGCCGGGCACGGTGGCTCATGCCTGTAATCCCAGCACTTTGGGAGGCCGAGGTGGGTGGATCACGAGGTCAGGAGTTTGAGACCAGCCTGGCCAACATGGTGAAACCCCGTCTCTACTAAAAATACAAAGAAAATTAGCTGGGTTTGGTGGCAGGTGCCTGTAGTCCCAGCTACTCAGGAGGCTGAGGCAGGAGAATTGCTTGAACGCAGGAGGTGGAGGTTGCAGTGAGCCGAGATTGTGCCACTGCACTCCAGCCTGGGCGACAGAGTGAGATGCCATCTTAGAAAAAAAAAGAAAAAAGAAAAAAATCAGAGTTCAGTCCTCAGTAGAAATCATATATTGCTCCTCCATAGAATTCCTCTTTCCCCCCAACCCTATTACCTTGTTTTTTTTTTGTACCAGGGTCCAATCCCCTATCCTTTCTGTAGCCTCAACATGGTGTACAAGCTTCTGAACCTCATTGTGGGGTGGAGTCCTCATTCTGAAGAATCTTGTGTATACACATTATATAAATGTGTAAATCTGGCTGGGTGCAGTGGTTCACGCCTGTAATCCTAGCACATTGGGAGGCCGAGGCAGGCAGATCACCTGAGGTCAGGTGTTTGAGACCAGCCTGACCAGTATGGAACAACCCTGTGTCTACTAAAAATACAAAAATTAGCCAGGCACGGTAGCGCATGCCTGTAATCCCAGCTACTGGAGAGGCTGAGCCAAGAGAATCAGTTGAACCTGGAAGGTGGAGGTTGCAGTGAGCCGAGATTGCGCCATTGCACTCCAGTCTGGGTGACACAGCAAGACTCTGTCTCAAAAAAAAAAAAAAAGAAAAAAGAAAAAAGAAAAAAAAAGTGTATATCTTTTCTCTTATTAATCAATTTGCCTCATGTCTGTCATTTACAGCAAACCTATAGGGGACCAAGAGCTTTCAGCCCTCGAGATCTTCTTGAGTTTAAACCAAAAATTTAAGGAGTGAAATCCAGCCAGGCATGGTGGTTCATTTCTGTAATCCCAGCCCTTTGGGAGGCCAAGGTGAGTGGATCATTTGAAGTCAGGAGTCCCAGACCAGCCTGGCCAATATGGTGAAACACCAACCCTACTAAAAATACAAAAATTAGCCGGGTGTGGTGGTGGGCACCTGTAATCCCAGCAACTCAGGAGGCTGAGGCAGGAGAATCACTTGAACCCGGGAGGTGGAGGTTACAGTGAGCCGAGATGGCACCACTGCACTCCAGCCTGGGTGACAGCGCGAGACTCTGTCTCAATAAAAAGAGTGAAATCTGATTTAGCACACCTACAAAACACCCAACAAGCTGTCCAAATCCAGATTCTTAGTACCCCAATCTGGTGGTAACTAAGATGCTTCATTTCTGTCTTTTTAAAATTTGTAATAATTTAATCTTCTTTTTATACACGAGGGATGGGGGATCTTACGATGTTGCCCAGGCTGGTCTCAAGCAATCCTCTCTCACCTCAGCCTTCCAAAATATTGGGATTACAGGCGTGTGCCACCATGCCCAGCCTTAAATGTTTTATTTATTTATTTATTTTGAGACGGAGTCTCACTCTGTCACCCAGGCTGGAGTGCAATGGTGTGATCTCAGCTCACTGCAACCTCGGTCTCCCAGGTTCATGCGATTCTCCTGCCTCAGCCTCCCAAGTAGCTGGGATTACAGGCGCCCACCACCACACCTAGCTAATTTTGGGTATTTTTAGTAGAGACGGGGTTTCACCATGTTGGCCAGGCTGGTCTCGAACTTCTGACCTCAGGTGATCCGCCCACCTCAGCCTCCCAAACTGCTGGGATTACACCGTGCCCGGCTTAGAGGGACTCCATCTTGAATAGGGGCTGGGGACAAGGAAGCTGGGACAGGCTGGGCAGCATTCCCTGGAGGTCAGCCATTCCCCCTGACACAAGATGTGTGAACAGACGAATACTGTTCTAAACAGACCCAGGACTGAACAGACACAGGAACCTCCTGATGTGTTGATATCTTCAGAACAAAAGCTTCCATAGTGTGAGAATCCGTTTTGCTTTAAAGATGATAATATTGGGCCAGGCGCGGCGGCCCACGCCTGTCATCCCACCACTTTGGGAGGCTGAGGCAGGAAGACAGATTGAGTCTAGGAGTTCAAGATCAGCCTGGGAAACACAGTGAAACCCCCGTCCCTACCAAAATACAAATATTTGCCAGGAATGGTGGCATTTGCCTTTGTCCCAGCTACACGGGAGGCAGAGATGGGAGGATTGCTTCAGCCCAGGAATTCAAGACAGCAGTACTTGATTGTACCACTGCCCTCCAGCCTGGGTGACAGAGCCAGATGGTCTCAAAAAATATATATATATTATATATATGTATATATATAATATTGATTATTGCAAAAGATAGTCATGACAAAGATGAATCCTTTATCAGAAACCCTTGCAGTGGAGCATCTCTCCCCGTGACTTTTTTTTTTTAGTTATCTTTTTTTGGGGGCAGAGTTTTGCTGTTGTTGCCCAGGCTGGAGTGCAATGGTGCGATCTGGGCTCACTGCAACCTCCGCCTCCCAGGTTCAAGCGATTCTCCTGCCTCAGCCTCCGGAGTAGCTGGGACTACAGGCACACACTGCCACGCCTAGCTAATTTTTTGTATTTTTAATAAAGGTGTGGTTTTGCCATGTTGGCCAAGCTGATCTCGAACTCCTGAGCTCAGGTGATCCACCCGCCTCAGCCTCCAAAAGTGTTGGGATTACAGGCATGAGCCACCATGCCCGGCCCCCCTTTGCTATCTTAATAAGCTTGCTTTCAGTTTGCAACGTGAACTTGCCTCCAATTCTTTCTTGTGCAAGATCCCAGAACCCTTTCTTGGAGTCTGGATCAGGACCCCTTTCTAGTAACCAGTAACACCATCACACCCCCTCCCCCTGTCAGTTCCACGTTCGTCTCTTTTCATCTCTCTTTTTTTTTTTTTTTTTTGACACAGAGTCTCGCTCTTGTTGCCCAGGCTTGCATGCAGTGGTGCAATCTCAGCTCACTGCAACATCTGCCTCCCGGGTTCAAACGATTCTCCTGCCTCAGCCTCCTGAATAGCTGGGATTACAGGTGCGCACCACCACCATGCCCGGCTAATTTTTGTATTTTTAGTAGAGATGGGGTTTCTCCATGTTGGCCAGGCTGGTCTCGAACTCCTGACCTCAGGTTATCTGCCCGCCTCAGCCTCCCAAAGTGCTGGGATTACAGGCGTGAGCCACTGCGCCCGGCCGCATTCATCTCTCGAAGCAGCTTCTGGATGCCACAGATAGCTATGAATTCACGTAATAATTCTGTGCTAGATACTATACTCCAACGCCCTGTAGCTTAGCAATGTACAGCCAATCCTTAATCAATTGTTTTTTTCTGTAAACCAATGAGAATTCCCAGCAAACAGCTTCACAGAAGCCCCCTCCCTGTCCTCCAACAACACCTGCCTCTTTTTATTTTATTTTATTTTATTTTGCCTTTAAAAACCTGCGTATAACAAAGGCAGAATACAACTCATATCCAAGGTTCCTTGGGTCTCAGCTTTCCGGGCCGCTGTCCCCACCTTGGCTCCAGTCAACGTTTGAAATCTTATGTTACGGTTCAGTCTCTTTCATTTAGATCGACAGACACAGCAGAAACATGTACCCGGGTGACTTGACATGCTCAAAGGCCACAGAATGAAAGAACTTAGCTTACCCCACGGCATCAGCTTCCTCTCCTTTCACTTGCTTTTCTTCTCTCCGAGACTCCCGCTTCTGGGTACCTCCCTTCACAGCTCCTCTGTCTCATCATGCCCTCCCCGCCCCTCCCTCCCCTGCTTCCTCATTTCATAGGATTGGGAAACCTGTAATTGCTCCGTGAGTTCATTGGCTCCTGACCTCGTCTCCAAAGACTGGCCCGTGGAACAGCTCAAGTGTGAGTCCCACACACATCTGCACACACACTCCTGCACACACATGCATGTCTGCACACACATCTGCACACACAGACCTGCACACGCACACCCCCACATGCCTGCACACACATGTGCACACACACTCCTGTACACATACTTGCACAGGCATGCATGTCTGCACACACATGCACACACAGACCCGCCACACACACCCCCACATGCCTGCACACACATGTGCACACACACTCCTGCACACATACTTGCACACACATGCATGTCTGCACACACATCTGCACACACAGACCTGCACACGCACACATCCCCACACACCTGCACACACATGTGCACACACCCCCCCCCCCCCCCCCCCCCCCCCCCCCCCCCCCCCCCCCCCCCCCCCCCCCCCCCCCCCCCCCCCCCCCCCCCCCCCCCCCCCCCCCCCCCCCCCCCCCCCCCCACCCCCCCACCCCCCCACCCCCACACGTGCACACACACTCCTGTACACATACTTGCACACGCATGCATGTCTGCACATACATCTGCACACACAGACCTGCACACACACACATCCCCACACTCCTGCACGCACATGCATGTCTGCACACACAGACGTGCACACACATCCCCACACACCTGCACACAGGGCACATGTGTGTACACAGAGCTACACACCCATCTGCACACACACCTGCACATACGTCTGCACAAACAAGCACAATGGCACACACACTTGTCTACACATGCACATCTGCACACAGACCTGCACACACACATCCCCACACACCTGCACACAGTGCACATATGCATACACACAACTACACACACATCTGCACACACACATGCACACACACACCTGCACACACACAAATACAGATGCCTTTTATGCTGTCTACAAAATAAGAAACACCAAGCAGGCCAGGGGCGGTGGCTCACTAAAAAACAAACAAACAAACAAACAAACAAAAAAATTAGCCAGGTGTGGTGGCGAGTGCCTGTAATCCCAGCTACTCAGGAGGCTGAGGCAGGAGAATCCCTTGAACCCAGGAGGTAGAGGTTGCAGTGAGCCGAGATGGTGCCACTGCACTCCAGCCTGGGCAACAAGAGCAAAACTCCATCTCAAAAAAAAAAAAAAAACAAAAAAAAAACAAGCAGACTAGAGATGTGTTATGATACAAACAGTTGGCGCCTAAACAAAGCATAGGGCTTCATGCACATGCAATGGAAAATGACATCTGGATAGCAACAAAAGCAAAGGTGAAAGACAGCTGCACAGGCTGCACCTGTACCGTCTTAGCCTCCCCATTCCTGCAGCAGCTGTGTCTTAGTCCATTCATGTTGCTGTGAAGGAATACCTGAGGTTGGGTAATTGATAAAGAAGAGATCATTGGCCGGGTGCGGTGGCTCACGCCTGTAATCCCAGCACTTTGGGAGGCCGAGGCAGCTGGATCATGAGGTCAAGAGATCAAGACTATCCTGGCCAACATGGTGAAACCCCATCTCTCCTAAAAATACAAAAATTAGCTGGGCATGGTGGCATGCACCTGTAGTCCCAGCTACTTGGGAGGCTGAGGCAGGAGAATCAATTGAACCCGGGAGGCGGAGCTTGCAGTGAGCTGAGATCGCGTCACTGCACTCCAGCCTGGCGACAGAGCGAGACTGCGTCTAAAAAAAAAAAAAGATTATAAATCATGCTACTATAAAGACTCATGCACATGTATGTTTATTGCAGCACTATTCACAATAGCAAAGACTTGGAACCAACCTAAATGTCCAACAATGATAGACTGGATTAAGAAAATATGGCACATAGACACCATGGAATACTATGCAGCCATAAAAAAGGATGAGTTCATGTCCTTTGCAGGGACATGGATGAAGCTGGAAACCATCATTCTCAGTAAACTATCGCAAGGACAAAAAACCAAACACCACATATTCTCACTCATAGGTGGGAATTGAACAGTGAGAACTCATGGACACAGGAAGGGGAACATCACACTCCAGGGACTGTTGTGGGGTGGGGGGAGGGGAAAGGGACAGCATTAGGAGATATACCTAATGCTAAATGACGAGTTAATGGGTGCAGCACACCAACATGGCACATGGATACATATGTAACAAACCTGCACGTTGTGCACATGTACCCTAAAACTTAAAGTATAATAATAAAATTTTAAAAAAAAAGGTAAAAAAAAAGAGATTATTTATTCGGCTCGTGGTGGTTCTCCAGGTTGTCCAGGAAGCATGGTGTTTGGACCTGCTTGTGGTGAGGGCGTCACGCTGCTTCCAGTCATGACAGAAAGTGAAGGGAAGACATTGTATGCGGAGACCACACAGACACAGAGGGAGCAAGAGAGATGGGTGGAGGTGCCAGGCTCTTTCCAACAGCCAGTTCTCCTGGAAACTGAGAATGAGAACTCACTCATGACTGTGGAGGCAGGACCAAGCCATTCATGAGGGATTCACCCACATGATTTAAACATCTCCCACCAGGCCCCACCTACCACACTGGGGGTCAAATTTCAACATGAAACTTGGCAGGACCAAGCCATTCATAAGGGATTCACCCACATGGTTTAAACATCTCCCACCAGGCCCCACCTACCACACTGGGGGTCAAATTTCAACAAGAAACTTGGAGTCCTATTTTTATTTATTTATTTATGTTAGACGGAGTCTCGCTCTGTCGCCCAGGCTGGAGGGCAGTGGCGCAATCTCGGCTCACTGCAAGCTCTGCCTCCCGGGTTCACGCCATTCTCCTGCCTCAGCCTCCCGAGTAGCTGGGACTACAGGCGCCCACCACCATGCCCGGCTAATTTTTTGTATTTTTTACTAGAGATTGAGTTTCACCGTGTTAGCCAGGATGGTCTCAATCTCCTGACCTTGTGATCCGCCCGTCTCGGCCTCCCAAAGTGCTGGGATTACAGGCGTGAGCCACCGCGCCCGGCCTATTTATTTTATTTTATTTTATTTTTGAGGTGGAATCCAGCTCTGTTGCCCAGGCTGGAGTGCAATGGCATGATCTCGGCTCACTGCAACCTCCAACTCACAGGTTCAAGTGATTCTCCTGCCTCAGCCTGCCGAGTAGCTGGGATTACAGGTGTGCGCCACCACGCCTGGCTAATTTTGTATTTTTAGTAGAGGTGGGGTTTCTCCATGTTGGTCAGGCTGGTCTCAAACTCCCAACCTCAGGTGATCCACCCTCCTCGGCCTCCCAAAGTGGTGGGATTACAGGCGTGAGCCACCGTGCCCTGCCTTTATGGCCAGTTTTTACACAGAAAAGTGGAGGGAAAATTAGAGTCCTATTTTTATTTATTTTATTTTATTTTTGAGGTGGAGTCTCACTCTGTCACCCAGGCTGGAGTGCAGTGGCGTGATCTCAGCTCACCGCAACCTCTGCCTCCCGGATTCAAGCTATTCTCCTGCCTCAGCCTCTCTAGTAGCTGGGATTACAGGCATGTGCCAGCACGCCCGGCTAATTTTGTATTTTTAGTAGAAACAGGGATTCACCATGTTGGCCAGGCTGGTCTCGAACTCCTGACCTCAGGTGATCCACTCCCCCCCACCCCAGCCTCTCAAAGTGCTGGGATTACAGACGTGAGCCACCAAGCCCGGCCTTTATGGCCAGTTTTTACACAGAAAAGTGGAGGGAAAATTAGAATCCTATTTTTATTTTATTTTATTTTATTTTATTTATTTTTGAGGTGGAGTCTCACTCTGTCACCCAGGCTGGAGTGCAGTGGCGTGATATCAGCTCACTGCAACCTCTGCCTCCTGGGTTCAAGTAATTCTCCTGCCTCAGCCTCCCAAGTAGCTGGGATTACAGGCACGCACCACCACGCCCGGCTAATTTTTGTATTTTCAGTAGAGACAGGTTTTCACCATGTTGGCCAGGCTGGTCTCAAACTCCTGACCTCACGTGATCCACCCTCCTTGGCCTCCCAAAGTGCTGGGATTACAGGCATGAGCCACCAAGCCCGGCCCAACACAGATCTTAAGTCTGAATAAGAAATATTTACAATCGGCTGGGTGCAGAGGCAAAAATAAAAATAATAAAAATAAAAAAATTAGCTGGGCGTGGTGGCACCTGTAATCCCAGCTACTTTGGAGGCTGAGGCAGAAGAATCACTTGAATTTGGGAAGTGGAGGTTGCGGTGAGCCGAGATCACGCTACTTCACTCCAGCCTGGACAACAGAGCAACACTCTGTCTCAAAAAAAAAAAAAAAAAAAGGAGAAACGTTTACAATCTATTCTCTCTGAAGCCTGCTCCCTGGAGGCATCATCTGCTTGATAAAACCTTGGTCCCCAAACGCTATACGATTATAACCCAGACATTCTTTTCTATTGATAATAATTTCTCAGCCGGGCACAATGGCTCATGCCTGTAATCCCAGCACTTTGGGAGGCTGAGGCAAACGGATCACCCGAGGTCAGGAGTTCAAGACCAGCCTGACCAACATGGAGAAACCCCATCTCTACTAAAAATACAAAATTAGCCGAGCGTGGTGTCCCATGCCTGTAATCCCAGCTACTCCGGAGGCTGAAGCAGGAGAATCGTTTGAACCCGGGAGGCGGAGTTTGCAGTGAGCTGAGAGCACGCCACCGCACTCTAGCCTGGACAACAAGAGTGAAACTCCGTCTCAAAAAAAAAAAAAAAAAAAAAAATTATTTCAAACAATTATACCAATCACAAAATATTTAAATCTACCTATAACCTGGGAGCTTTCCCTTTGAGTTTCCCCATTTTTCTGGACTGAACCAATGTGTATCTTAAATGTGTTTGATTCATGTCTCACGTCTCCCTAAAATGTACAGAAGCAGCCCGGCCTGGTGTGGTTCCCGTCTGTCCTCCCAGCACTTTTGGGAGGCCGAGGCGGGTGGATTGCCTGAGCTCAGGAGTTGGACACCACCCTGGGTAAAGTGATGAAACCCTATCTGTTCTAAAAATACAAAAAATTAGCTGGTCATGGTGGTGCGTGCCTGTAATCCTAGTTACTCAGGAGGCTGGGGCAGGAGAATCACTTGAACCCGGGAGGCGGAGGTTGCAGTGAGCCAAGATCACGCCACTGCACTCCAGCCTGGGCGACAGAGTGAAGTCTCAAAAATAACAAATAAATAAAAACAAAAACAGTAACTTCTTTGCACTCCAGCCTGGGACACAGAACAGTGAGAATATTTGCTATTAAATGTCAGAGCTCGATAAATATTTGCTATTAAAAAAAAAGAAAAAAACACAGGGGAATTGCAATAAATAAAGAGTAATTCCGCCAGGTGCGGTGGCTCACACCTGTAATCCCAGCACTGTGGGAGGCTGAAGTGGGTGGATTACCTGAGGTCGGGAGTTCGAGACCAGCCTGGCCAACATGGTGAAACCCCATCTCTACTAAAAATACAAAAATTAGCCAGCTGTGGTGGCAGGCACCTGTAATCCCAGATACTCAGGAGGCTAAGGCAGGAGAACGGCTTGAACCCGGGAGGTGGAGGTTGCAGTGAGCTGAGATCACACCACTGCACTCCAGCCTGGGGGACAGAGCGAGTCTCCATCTCAAACAAACAAACAAACAACAAAAAATTAGCCGGGCATTGTGGCACATGCCTGTAATCGCAGCTACTCTGAGACAGAAGAATCGCTTGAACCCGGGAGGCGGAGGTTGCGGTGAGCCAAGATGGTGCCATTGCACTCCAGCGTGGGCAATAAGAGCAAAACTCCGCTTCAAAAAACAGTAATTCACAGGCTAGTTGGAAGTACTCACGCCTGTAATAGTAGCACTTTGGGAGGCTGAGATGGGAGGATCGCTTGAAGCTAGGAGTTGCAGACCAGCATCATCAACACAGTGAGACCTCATCTCTAAAAATAATAACTTACGTTATTATTATTAATAATAATATGTGTATGTGTGTATGTGCAAGCATGTGAGTGTGGTACTCAGGCCGGGCACAGTGACTCACCCCAGTAATCCCAGCACTTTGGGAGGCCGAGGCGGGCGGATCACCTGAGGTCAGGAGTTCGAGACCAGCCTGGCCAACATGGTGAAACCCCATCTCTACTACAAATACAAAACTTAGCCAGGCATGGTAGCGGGCATCTGTAATCCCAGCTATTCAGGAGGCTGAGGCAGGAGAATCGCTTGAACCCTAGAGGTGGAGGTTGCAGTGAGCTGCGATTGTGCCATTGCACTCCAGCCTGGGCGACAAGAGCAAAACTCTCTCTCAAATAATAATAATAAGTCCAGGTGCGGTGGCTCATGCCTGTAATCCCAGCACTTTGGGAGGCTGAGGTGGGTGGATCACCTGAGGTCAGGAGTTCGAGACCAGCCTGGCCAACATGGTGAAACCCCATCTCTACTAAAAATACAAAAATTATCCAGGCGTGGTGGTGAGCACCTGTAATCCCAGCTACTCGGGAGGCTGAGGCAGGAGAATTGCTTGAACCCTGGAGGCAGAGGTTGTAGTGAGCCAAGATCGTGCCATTACACTCCAGCCTGGGTGACAAGAGTGAAGCTCTAGCTCAATAATAATAATAATAATAATAAATAAGAAAAAAAGAAATTAACACAGTTGCATTTTTCTTGATTGTTTCAGATGGGAGGGTAAAGTGTGTTTCCATGATTCTATCTTGGCTGAATGTAGACTTCTCTGTCCCTACTTTTATCACCATCCCACAGCCCACCATGGACGTGCAGCTGTAATCCCTGTCATCCCAGCTACTCGGGAGGCTGAGGCAGGTGAATTGCTTGAACCCTGGAGGCGGAGGTTGCAATGAGCCTGGATCACGCCACTGCACTCCAGCCTGGCAACAGAGAGAGATTCTCTCTAAAAAAAAAAAAAAAAAAATTGAGATGGTGATAGAGTTTGTATGTTTGTACCCTCCACATCTCATGTTGAAATGGGATCCCCCATGTTGGGGGTGTGGCGTCTGGTGGTAGGTGTTTGGGTCATGGGGTGAATCCCTAGTAAATAGCTTGGTGCAGGCCCCACGGTCATGAGAGAGTGAGTGAGCTCTCCTCTGTGAGTTCGTGTGAGAGCTCGTTCTTTTACCATCCCGGCCAACACAGTGAAACCCCGTCTCTACTAAAAATACACAAAATTAGCCGGGCGTGGTGGCGGGCGCCTGTAGTCCCAGCTACTCGGGAGGCTGAGGCAGGAGAATGGCGTGAACCCGGGAGGTGGAGGTTGCAGTGAGCTGAGATGGTGCCATTGCACTCCAGCCTGGGCGACAGAGCGAGACTCCACCTCAAAAAATAAAATAAAATAAAATAAAATAATAAAATAATAAAATAAAATATAATATAAAATAAAATAAAAATAATAAATTCACACGTCGTGATTTTCTTGGAAAATGTTGATGCTGTTGGGAAGGAGAGAAGTCCTGAGGGCTCAGATAAGCCTGTTCTGCCTCTGAAGCAGTTGGCTCAGGATGTTGTCTGCTGAAGCAGCCTCAATGAGCTTTCCTGTGTGAGGTGGTGGGAAGGTTGCCAGGTACCTCACAAGGCAAATTAAGATAAGCATCAACTGCTGCTGAGTCCACCTTTGGAACAAAGAGATAGAAAACTACAGCCCCAGGCCAGGAGTGGTGGCTCACGCCTGTAATCCCAGCACTTTGTTTATTATTATTATTATTTTGAGAAGGAGTCTTCGTCACCAGGCCTGCGTGCAATGGCGCAATCTCAGCTCACTGCAACCTCTGCCTCCGGGGTTCACGACATTCTCCTGCCTCAGCCTCCTGAGTAGCTGGGATTACAGGCGTGCACCACCACGCCTGGCCAATTTTTGTATTTTTAGTAGAGACGGGGTTTCACCATGTTGGCCAGGATGGTCTCGAACTCCTGACCTCGTGATCCACCTGCCTTGGCTCCCAAAGTGCTGGGATGACAGGCGTGAGTCAACATGCCCGGCATCTATCTATGTATGTATCTATCAATTAGCTATCCTATCTATCTATCTATCTATCTATCTATCATCTATCAATTATCTATCCTATCTATCCATCATCTATCAATTATCTATTCTATCATCTGTCTACATATCACCTACCATCTATCATATCTATAATGATCACTTATATCAATTAATCTTCTATTCCATCTATTATCTATGTTTCTCTATCTTTGTTCTACTCTATGTATCTATATAGTTATCTATTATCTATCACCTATCACAATCATTTATTATATCTATCATCTAAGTTTTATGTTATCTATTTATATGTCTATCATCTACCTATCACATATAATATCTATAATGATCACTTATTATATCAATCGATCTTCTATTCCATCTATTATCTATGTCTCTATCTTTGTATTTACTCCCACTATTATATCGGTCCATCTTCTCTTCCATCTATTATCTATCTGTCTGTCTACTCTATCTATTTATCTACCTATCTATCTATCTACTCTATCTACCTATCTACCTATCTATCTATCATCTATCTATCTATCTACTCTATCTATCTACTCTATCTAATCTATCTATCTATCTTTCTATCTATTATCTATCTATCTTTCTATCTACTCTATCTATCTATCATCTATCTATCTATCTATCTACCTATCTATCTACTATCTATCTATCTATCTACCTATCTATCTATCTACCTACCTATCTATAGATAGATGTAGCATCTATCTATAACACTGGTTCACAGGCCAGGGAGAATTCTACCCCCAGGGGAAACTTGGCAATGTCTACAGACAATCACAAGAGAATGACAATCAGTGGACATCCTTGGTGTCAGGCCTGGAAAGTTTGCTCCTGGCCCCAGGTGTGTGAATCCCAGGAAGGCTGTTCAACGCCCTCCAGTGCCCAGGACGGCCCCACCACAGAGAATCCTCCCGCTCCCAATGTCAGCAGTGCCGAGGTTGAGAATGCCCCATCCTGCATGTTGGGGACAATATCAGTTTGCTTTTTCCTTTTCTTTTTTTCTTGAGATGGAGTCTCGCTCTGTCATCCAAGCTAGAGTGCAGTGGCATGATCTCGGCTCACTGCAACCTCCGCCTCCCGGGTTCAAGCGATTCTCCTGCCTCAGCCTCCCGAGTAGCTGGGATTACAGGCGCCCGCCAGCACGCCCAGCTAATTTTTGTATTTTTAGTAGAGATGGGGTTTCACCGTGTTAGCCAGGCTGGTCTCGAACTCCTGACCTCGTGATCAGCCCACCTCGGCCTCCCAAAGTGCTGGGATGACAGGCGTGAGCCACCATGCCCGGCCTCAGTTTGCTTTTTCTGCTGATACTGGCTCACTTTCCCTGTGGCCACACATTCTTCTGTCCACAGACCATCCCAGCAGCCACAGAAGGAAGGAGGGTGTGACCCCAACCCCTTATCTAGCAACAGAAGGAGCTGTGGCCGGACAGCTCCTCAGAAGCCGGAAATCTGCAAGCTTTCTGGGGAGGGTGAAGCCCAGTGCCTTGTAACACCTCTTTTCCCCGAAGAGGAAGCACAGACTATCAGGCCTGTTTCCAAATCATCTGAGTTGCAATTTCCCAACTTCCTGACGACGGAGTGGAGCCGTGATCCTTCCCTGGGAGAGAGAGTATGGGGGGCCACATCTCCCCAGCGGGGGGCGGCACTCAGGTGCCACCTGGTATGTGGACCAGGGGAAGAAGACGTTGGTGGTAATGGATTTTTTTTTTTTGAGACAAAGTCTGGCTCTGTCTCCCAGGCCGGAGTGCAAAAAAGTCACCATTTTTGTATTTAATTATTTATTTATTTAGAGACGGAGTTTCACTCTTGTTGCCCAGGCTGGAGTGCAATGGCACGATCTCGGCTCACCGCAACCTCCGCCTCCGGGGTTCAAGCGATTCTCCTGCCTCAGCCTCCGGAGTAGCTGGGACTACAGGCATGCGCCACCATGCCCGACTAATTTTTGTATTTTTAGTAGAGACGGGGTTTCACCATGTTGGTCAGGCTGGTCTTGAACTCCTGACCTCAGGTAATCCACCCACCTCGGCCTCCCAATGTACTGGGTTGACAGGCGTGAGCCACCGCGCCCGGCCTTTATTTATTTATACTTTTTGAGAAACAGTCTCCCTCTTTCTCCCAGGCTGGAATGCAAAAAAGTCACCATTTATTTATTTATGTTTATTTTTTGAGACAAGAGTCTCCCTCTGTCTCCCAGGTTGGAGTGCAAAAAAGTTACCATTTTTGTTTTTATTTATTTACTTATTTATAGTTTTTGAGACAGAGTCTGCCTCTGTCTCCTGGGCTGGAGTGCAAAAAAGTTACCATTTTTGTTTTTATTTTTATTTATGTATTTATGCATTTATTTATTTTGAGATGGAGTTTCGCTCTTGTTGCCCAGGCTGGAGTGCAACGGCACGACCTCGGCTCACCGCAACCTCTGCCTCCCGGGTTCAAGCGATTACACCTCGCCCGGCCTATTTATTATTTATTTACTTATTTATTTTTGAGATGGAGTCTTGCTCTGTTGCCCAGGCTGGAGTGCAAATAAGTTACTGTTTTTGTTTTTATGTATTTATGTATTTATTTATTTATATTTTTTGACACGGGGTCTCGCTCTGTCTTCCAGGCTGAAGTGCAAAGAAGTTACTGTTTTATTTATTTATTTATTTATTTATTTGTATTTTTTGAGATGGAGCCTCACTCTGTCTCCCAGGCTGGAGTGCAAAAAAGTTACCGTTGTTATTTTTATTTTTATTTACTTATTTATTTATTTATTTTGAGACAGTGTTTTGCTCTTGTCGCCCAGGCTGGAGTGCAATGGCACTATCTCGGCTCACCGCAACCTCCGCCTCCCGGGTTCAAGCGATTACACCTCGCCCGGCCTATTTATTTATTATTTATTTATTTGTTTATTTATTTATTTATTATTTTTGAGACGGAGTCTTGCTCTGTCTCCCAGGCTGGAATGCAAAACGTTTACCGTTTTTGTTTTTATTTATTATTTTTGAGACAGAGTTTCACTCTGTCGCCCAGGCTGGAGTGCAGTGGCGCAATCTTGACTCACTGCAACCTCCACCTCCTGGGTTCAAGTGATTCTCCTGCCTCAGCCTCCCCAGTAGCTGGGATGACAGGCATCTACCACTATACCTGGCTAATTTTTGTATTTTCAGTAGAGACGGGGTTTCACCATGTTGATCAGGCTGGTCTCAAACTCTTGACCTCAGGTGATCCACCTGCCTTGGTGTTCTAAAGTGCTGGGAATACACGCGTCAGCCACTGCACCCGGCCTATCAATTTTTATTTTTTGAGACAGAGTCTCACTCTGTTGCTCAGGCTGACGTGCAGTGGTGCAATCTTGACTCACTGCAAACTCCACCTCCCGGGTTCAAGCGATTCTCCTGCCTCAGCCTCCTGAGTAGCTGGGAATATAAGCACCTGCCACCACACCCGGCTAATTTTGTATTATTAGTAAAGGCGAGGTTTCACCATGTTGGTCAGGCTGGTCTTGAACTCCTGACCTCAGGTGATCTGCCCACCTCGGCCTCCCAAAGTGCTGGGATTACAGGCGTGAGACCAGGAGCCCACCTAATTTTCTTTCTTTCTTTTTTTTTTTTTTTTTTCCCAGAGACAACGTCTCATTCTGTCTCCCAGGCTGGGAAGTGTAGTGGTGGGATCTTAGCTTGCTGCAGCCTTGAACTCCTGGGCCCAGGCTGGAGTGCAGTGGCCCGATCTCGGCTCACTGCAACCTCCGCCTCCCAGGTTCAAGCCATTCTCCTGCCTCAACCTCCTGAGTAGCTGGGACTACAGGCATGCACCACCATGCCCAACTAATTGTTGTATTTTTAGTAGAGACGAGGTTTCACCATGTTGGCCAGGCTGGTCTCGATCTCTTGACCTCGTAAACCACCTGCCTCAGCCTCCCAAAGTGCTGGGATTACAGGCGTCAGCCACCGTACCCAGCCCATGCTGATCACTTCTATTTATAAAAAGGGAAATAGGCTGGGCATGGTGGCTCACGCCTGTAATCACAGCACTGTGGGAGGCCAAGGCAGGTGGATCACCTGAAGTCAGGAGTTCGAGCCTGGCCAAGGTAGGGAACCCCCCCCCCCCCCCCCGCCCCCTGCCCCATCTCTACTAAAAAAAATACAAAAATTAGCAGAGCGTGGTGGCATGCACCTGTAATCCCAGCTACTCAGGAGGCTGAGGCCGGAGAATTACTTAAACCCGGGAGGTGGAGATTGCAGTGAGCTGAGTGTGCCACTGCACTCCAGACTGGGTAACAAGAGTGAAACTCCGTCACAAACAAACAAATAAACAAAAAATAATAGGCTGGGTGTGGTGGGTCACACCTGTAATCCCAGCACTTTGGGAGGCCGAGGCAGGAGGATCGTTTGAGCCTAGGAGTTCAAGACCAGCCTGGGCAACACAGTGAGAACGTTTCACAAAAAACAAACAAACACACAGACACACACACACAAAAAAAAAAAAAAAAAAAAAAAAAGAGAAATAAATAGAAAAAAAAAGTTGTACTAATTTGATTCTGCCACCACTAGAAAAAAGACAAAATCAACCTACCTATATTGTTATACCTGGTTCTGACGTCCCCGGAGGCCAACCTGGAGGGGGTGTCTGGTGTCCTATTTGAGGGGGCCAGGGACACCTGTTCTGGGTTTTGAGTTTGGGTGGAATTCCCAGGACCATCAGGCTTTTTTTTTTTTTTTTTTTTCTTTGAGATGGAGTCTCACTCTGTCTCCCAGGCTGGAGTGCAGTGGTGCAGTCTCGGCTCACTGCAACCTCCACCTCCTCGTTTCCAGCGATTCTCCTGCCTCAGCCTCCCGAGTAGCTGGGATTACAGGCATCTGCCACCACACCTGGATAATTTTTGTATTTTTAGTAGAGATGAGGTTTCCCCATGTTGGCCAGGCTGGTCTTGAACTCCTGACCTCAGGTAATTCACCTGCCTCGGCCTCCCAAAATGCTGGGATTACAGGCATAAGCCACCGCGCCCACCCTTTTTCTTGAGACGGAGTCTCGCTGTGTCCCCCAGGCTAGAATGCAGTGGTGCCATCTCTGCTCACTGCAAGGTCTGCCTCCCGGGTTCACGCCATTCTCCTGCCTCAGCCTCCTGAGTAGCTGGGATTACAGACGTCTGCCACCACGCCCGGCTAATTTTTGTATTTTTGAAAGAAATGGGCTTCACCATGTTGGCCAGGCTGGTCTCGAACTCCTGACCTCAGGTGATCCACCCACCTCGGCCTCCCAAAGTGCTGGGATGACAGGCGTGAGCCACCACACCCCGCCTACCTTCAGGCTTTAACAAGCTTCCAGCCTCTTCCTAGCTGGCTCTGGCTAAAGCTGGAGTCCAGGAACCTCCAATAGCCTAAAGGCTGTCTCCAGGCCTTGAGTAACACTAGGAAGGGCCACGTGGTCTGGGCTGGACAGAGACCTTCCTGGGGTGCAACGTGACACTTCCTGTCCCAGAGGCAGCTCCAGCAGAAAGAGCTGCAGGCATCCCCAGGAATCTTCATCCCAAATTCCTTCCACAGCTCACAGAGTCCGTGATGTGGGATTAACACAACCTGTTGGCTATATTTGAGGCTTGCCAGATAGCCTGGCTCCTGCATTGCCTCGGGATTCCCGCTCTGAGCTGCTTTTTCCAGTCCTTTCTGTGACCCCTTTCATTGTTGACAGCCGCTGGGGGCTGAACCCGCCAGGGCTGAATCTGCAGACGGCGCCCCTGGCCCCTCCTGTGTCCAAAAGCAGGCGTGTCCCAGAGCAAGGGCTTGGAGGGGGGCTCAGGGACCCGGGGCCTGTCGTTTAATGAGCTCTCACGGACACTTTAAGCCCGTTTATGCCGGAGGTTGCAAGTTCTTTGTGTGTGAAAAACCAGATCTTGGCGATGACCTGCAGCCTTCAGACAAGCTTAGCGTTCCAATAATGGAACGCTAGGCATAAGCGGGTTCCTCATGAGCTCTCCACCCAGGAAAACCTGAAGGCTCAAGGGCGGCCTTTCTGCAGCTGAGGACACGCAGAGGCAGAAGACGGGAGACGCACCTCGATCGCGGCCCCAAAATATATACGTTGAGTTCCAAATGCCTGGTCTCTGGGAATGAGACCTCATTTGGAATTAAGGCCCTTGCAGATGTAATTAGTTAAAAGAAAGGTAC
>NW_022096807.1:0-18925 GCF_006542625.1 Nomascus leucogenys
GCTTCTGTGTAGTATTTATTTGTAGATATTTCTTTTTCCACTATACGCCCCTCAGCACTCAGAATGTCCACGTGCAGTTTCTACAGAAACAGTGTTTCAGAACTGCTCAATCAAAAGTAAGCTTCAAATCTGTTAGTTGAATGCGCAGAACAGAAAGTAGTTTCACAGAATGCTTCTGTGTAGTTTTTATTTGGAGATACCCCTTTTTCCACTATAGGCCCCTTAGCGCTCCGAATGTCCACTTGCAGTTTCCACAGAAAGAGTGTTTCAGAACTGCTCAATCAAAAGTAATCTTCAACCTCTGTTAGTTGAATGCACAGAACAGAAGACGTTTCACAGAATGCTTCTGTGAAGTTTTCATTTGAAGATATCCATTTTTTCACTGTAGGCCCCTTAGCGCTCAGAATATCCACTTGCAGTTTCTACAGAAACAGTGTTTCAGAACTGCGCAATCAAAAGTAAGCTTCAACACCGTTAATTGAATTCACAGAACAGAAAGAAGTTTCACAGAATGCTTCCGTGTAGTTTTTATTTGGAGATAATCCTTTTTCCACTATAGGCCCCTTAGCGCTCCGAATGTCCACTTGCAGTTTCTACAGAAAGAGTGTTTCAGAACTGCTCATTGAAAAGTAAGCTTCAACACTGTTAGCTGAATGCACAAAACAGAAAGAAGTTTCACAGAATGCTTCTGTGTAGTTTTTATTTGGAGATATAACTTTTTCCACTATAGGCCCCTTTGCGCTCAGAATGTCCACTTGCAGTTTCTACAGAAAGAGTGTTTCAGAACTGCTCAATCAAAAGTAAGCTTCAACTCTGTTAGTTGAATGCACAGAAGAGAAAGGAGTTTCACAGTATGCTTTTGTGTAGTTTTTATTTGTAGATATTACTTTTTACTATAGCCCCTTTGTGCTCCATATGTCCACTTGCAGTTTCTACAGATAGAGTGTTTCTGAACTGCTCAATCAAAAGTAAGCTTCAACTCTGTTAGTTGAATGCAAAGAACATGAAGAAGCTTCACAGAATTCTTCTGTGTAGATTATATTTGAAGATATTCCTTTTTCCACAATAGGCCCTTTAGCGTTTCAAATGTCCACTTGCAGTTTCTACAAAAAGAGTCTTTCAGAACTGCTCAAACAAAAGTAAGCTTCAATACTGTTAGTTGAATGCACAGATCAGAAAGAAGTTTCACAGAATTCTTCTGTGTAGTTTTTATTTGGAGAAATTACTTTTTCCACTGTAGGCTCCTTAGCGCACTGAATGTCCACTTGCAGTTTCTACAGAAAGAGTGTTTCAGAACTGCTCAATCAAAAGTAACCTTCAACTCTGTCAGTTGAATGCAAAAAACAGGAAGAAGATTCACAGATTGCTTCGTGTAGTATTTATTTGAAGATATTACTTTTTCCACTATACGCCCTCAGCACTCAGAATGTCCACGTGCAGTTTCTACAGAAACAGTGTTTCAGAACTGCTCAATCAATAGTAAGCTTCAAATCTGTTAGTTGAATGCTCAGAACAGAAAGTAGCTTCACAGAATGCTTCTGAGTAGTTTTTAACTGGAGATACCCCTTTTCCACTATGGGCCCCTTAGCGTTCCGAATGTGCACTTGCAGTTACCACAGAAAGAGTGTTTCAGAACTGCTCAATCAAAAGTAACCTTTACCTCTGTTAGTTGAATGCACAGAACAGAAAGATGTTTCACAGAATGCTTCTGTGAAGTTTTCATTTGAAGATATCCATTTTTCCACTGTAGGCCACTTAGCGCTCTGAATATCCACTTGCAGTTTCTACACAAACAGTGTTTCAGAACTGCTCAATCAAAAGCAAGCTTCAACTCTGTTAATTGAATTCACAGAACAGAAAGAAGTTTCACAGAATGCTTCCGTGTAGTTTTTATTTGGAGATAATCCTTTTTCCACTATTGGCCCCTTAGCACTCAGAATGTCCGCTTGCAGTTTCTACAGAAAGAGTGTTTCAGAACTGCTCATTGAAAAGTAGGCTTCAACACTGTTAGCTGAATGCACAAAACAGAAAGAAGTTTCACAGAATGCTTCCGTGTAGTTTTTATTTGGAGATATAACTTTTTCCACTATAGGCCCTTTGCGCTCAGGATGTCCACTTGCAGTTTCTACAGAAAGAGTGTTTCAGAACTGCTCCATCAAAAGTAAGCTTCAACTCTGTTAGTTGAATGCACAGAAGAGAAACGAGTTTCACAGTATCCTTTGGTGTAGTTTTTATTTGTAGATATTACTTTTTCCACTACAGGCCCCTTTGCGCTCCATATGTCCACTTGCAGTTTCTACAGAAAGAGTGTTTCTGAACTGCTCAATCAGAAGTGTGCTTCAACTCTGTTAGTTGAATGCAAAGAACAGAAAGAAGCTTCACAGAATTCTTCGGTGTAGATTCTATTTGAGGATATTCCTTTTTCCACAATAGGCGCTTTAGTGTTTGGAATGTCCACTTGCAGTTTCTACAAAAAGAGTGTTTAAAACTGCTCAAACAAAAGTAAGCTTCAATACTGTTAGCTGAATGCAGAGATCAGAAAGAAGTTTCAGAGAATGCTTCTGTGTAGTTTTTATTTGGAGATATTTTTTTTCCACTGTAGGCTCCTTAGCGCACCGAATGTCCACTTGCAGTTTCTAAAGAGTGTTTCAGAACTGCTCAATCAAAATTAAGCTTCAACTCTGTCAGTTGAATGCACAAAACAGAAGGAAGATTCACAGAATGCTTCTGTGTACTATTTATTTGAAGATATTACTTTTTCCACTGTACGCCCCTCAGCACTCAGAATGTCCACGTGCAGTTTCTACAGAAACAGTGTTTCAAGAACTGCTCAATCAATAATAAGCTTCAAATCTGTTAGTCGAATGCGCAGAACAGAAACTAGTTTCACAGAATGCTTCTGAGTAGTTTTTAATTGGAGATACCCCTTTTTCCACTATGGGCCCCTTAGCGTTCCGAATGTCCACTTGCAGTTTCCACAGAAAGAGTGTTTCAGAACTGCTCAATCAAAGTACTTTACCTCGTCAGTTGAAATGTCAGCAGAACAGAAAGACTGTTTCCAACCCAGAAATGCTTCTGCTGAAGTTTTCATTTGAAGAATCCATTTTTCCACTGTAGGCTCCCTTAGCACTCTGAATATCGCACTTGAACAGTTTCTACAAAAACAGTGTTTCAGAACTCGCTCAATCAAAGTAAGCTTCCAACTCTGTTAATTGAATTCACAGACAGAAAGAAGTTTCCACAGATGCTTCTGTGTAGTTTTTGATATGAGATAATCCTTTTCCACTATAGGCCCTTAGCGCTCTGAATGTCCGCTTGCAATGTTCTACAGAAAGAGTGTTTCAGAACTGCTCATCAAAACTAAGCTTCAACACTGTTAGCTGAATGCACAAACAGAAAAGGATTCACAGAATGCTTCCGTGTAGATTCTATTTGAGGATATTCCTTTTTCCACAATAGGCCCCTTAGCGCTCCGAGGTCACTTGCACTATCTACAGAAAGAGTGTTTCAGAACTGCTCATTGAAAAAGTAAGCTTCAACACTGTTAGCTGAATGCACAAAATAGAAAGAAGTTTCACAGAATGCTCTGTGTAGTTTTTATTTGGAGATATAACTTTTTCCACTATAGGCCCCTTTGCGCTCAGGATGTCCACTTGCAGTTTCTACAGAAAGGAGTGTTCAGAACTGCTCCATCAATAAGTAAGCTTCAACTCTGTTAGTTGAATGCACAGAAAGAAAGAGTTTCACATGATGCTTTGTGTAGTTTTTATTGTAAGATATTACTTTTTCCACTATAGGCCCTTGCGCTCCATATGTCCACTTGCAGTTTCTACAGAAGAGTGTTTCGAACTGCTCAATCAAAAGTATGCTTCAACTCTGTTAGTTGATTGCAAAGAACAGAAAGAAGCTTCACAGAATTCTCGTTGTGTAGATTCTATTGAAGATATTCCTTTTTCCACAATAGGCCTTTAGTGTTGGAATTTCACTTGCAGTTTCTACAAAAAGAGTGTTTCAGAACTGCTCAAACAAAAGTAAGCTTCAATACTGTTAGTTGAATGCACAGATCAGAAAGAAGTTTCACAGAATGCTTCTGTGTAGGTTTTTATTTGGAGATTATAATTTTTCCACTGTAGGCTCCTTAGCGCACCAAATGTCCACTTGCAGTTTCTACAGAAAAGAGTGTTTCAGAACTGCTCAATCAAAATTAACCTTCAACTCTGGCAGTTGAATGCACAAACAGAAAGAAGATTCACAGAATGCTTCTGTGTAGTATTTATTGAATTTATTACTTTTTCCACTATACGCCCCTCAGCACTCAGAATGTCCACGTGCAGTTTCTACAGAAACACTGTTTCAGAACTGCTCAATCAATAGTAAACTTCAAATCTGTTAGTTGAATGGCAGAACAGAAAGTATTTCCACAGAATGCTTCTGAGTAGTTTTTAATTGAGGATACCACTTTTCCACTATGGGCCCTTAGCGTTCCGAATGTCCACTGCAGTTTTCACAGAAAGAGTGTTTCAGAACTGCTCAATCAAAAGTAACCTTTACCTCTGTTAGTTGAATGCACAGAACAGAAGACGTTTCACAGAGTGCTTCTGTGAAGTTTTCATTGAAGATATCCATTTTTCCACTGTAGGCCCCTTAGCGCTCAGAATATCCACTTGCAGTTTCTACACAACAGTGTTTCAGAACTTCTCATTCAAAACTAAGCTTCAACTCTGTTAGTTGAATGCACAGAACAGAAGAAGTTCCACAGAATGCTTCACTGTGTTGTTTTTTTTGAAGATATTACTTTTTCCACTACAGGTCCCCTTATCCCTCCGGATGTCTACTTGCAGTTTCTACAGAAAGGGTGTTCAGAACTGCTCAATGAAACTAATCTCAAATCTGTTATTGAATGCGCAGAACATAAAGAAATTTCACAGAATTCTCCTGTGTAGTTTTTATGTGGAGATATTCCTTTTTCCACTATAGGCCCTTAGCGCTGCGAATGTCCACCTGCAGTTTCTACAGAAAGAGTGTTTCAGAACTGCTCAATCAAAAGTAAGCTTCAACTCTGTTAGTTGAATGCAAAGAACAGAAAAAAGTTTCACAGAGTGCTTTGTGTAGTTTTTATTTGAAGATATTCTTATTTCCACTATAGGTCCTTTAGCGCTCCGAGTGTCCACTTTGCAGTTCTACAGAAAGAGTGTTTCAGAACTGCTAAATCAAAAGTAAGCATGAAGTCTGTTAGTTGAATGCGCAGAAACAGAAACAAGTTCACAGAATGGTTCTGGTAGTTTTTTATTTGGAGATATTCCCTTTTCCACTATAGGCCCCTTAGTGCTCTGAATGTCCACTTGCAATTTCTACAGAAAGAGTGTTTCAGAACTGCACAATCAAAAGTATTCTTCAACTCTGTTATTGAATGCACAGAACAGAAAGAAGATTCACAGAATGCTTCTGTGTAGTTTTTATTTGAAATATTCCTTTTTCCACTATAGGCCCCTTAGCACTCGGAATATCCACTTGCAGTTTCTACAGAAACAGTGTTTCAGAACTGCTGAATCAAAAGTAAGCATCAACTGTGTTAGTTGAATTCAGAGAACAGAAAGAAGTTTCACAGAATGCTTCTGTGTAGTTTTATTTGGAGATATTTCTTTTGCCATTACAGGCCCCTTAGCGCTCCGAATATCCATTTCGAGTTTCTACAGAAAGAGTGTTTCAGTAACTGGCTCAATCAAAAGTAAGCATCAACTCTGTTAGTTGAATGCACAGAAGAGAAAGTAGTTTCACAGAATGCTTCTGTGTAGTATTTATTTGAGGATATTCCTTTTTCTACTAAAGGCCCCTTAGCATTCCGAATGTCCACTTGCAGTTTGTACAGAAGAGTGTTTGAGAACTGCTAAATCAAAGTAAGCTTTAACTCTGCTTGTTGAATGCACAGAACAGAAAGAAGTTTCATAGAAATGCTTCTGTCTAGTTTTTATTATGAGATATTCCTTTTCCACTATAGGGCCCCTTAGCACTCCGCTTGTCCACTTGCAGTTTCTAGAGAAAGGGTGTTTTAGAACTGCTCAATCAAAAGTACGCTTCAACTCTGTTAGTTGAATGCACAGAACAGAAAGAAGTTTCAGGAATGCTTCTGTGTAGTCTTTATTTCAAGATATTTCTTTTTCCCACTATAGCCCCTTATCGCTCTGAATGTCCACTTGCAGTTTCTACAGAAAGAGTGTTTCCAGAACTTCTCAATCAAAGGTAAGCTTCAAATCTGTTGTTGAATGCACAGAACAGAAAGAAGTTCACAGAATGCTTTCTGTGGTTTTTTATTTGAAGACATTCCTTTTTCCACTACAGGCCCCTTAGCGCTCCGAATGTCTACTTGCAGTTTCTACAGAAAGAGTGTTTCAGAACTGCTCAATAAAAAGAAACATTCAACTCTGTTAGTTGAATGCACAGAATACAAAGTAGTTTCAAAGAATACTTCTGTATATTTTTTTTGAAGATATTCCTTCTTCACTATAGGCCCCTTAGCTCTCAGAATGTCCACTTGCACTTTCTACAGAAAGAGTGTTTTAGAACAGCTTCAGTCAAAAGTAAGCATGAAATCTGTTAGTTGATTGCATAGAACAGAAAGAAGTTTAACAGAATGCTTCTGTGTAGTTTTTATTTAGAGATATTCCTTTTTCCAATATGGCCCCTTAACGCTTCGAATGTCCACTTGCAGTTACTACACAAAGAGTTGTTTCAGAAACTGCTCAATCAAAAGTAAGCTTCAACTCTGTTAGTTGAAGCACAGAACAGAAAGAAGTTTCACAGAATGCTTCTGTGTAGTTTTTACTTGAAGATATTCCATTTTCCACTATAGGCCTCTTAACCCTCTGAATGTCCAGTTGCAGTTTCTACAGAAAGAGGTTTCAGAACTGCTCAATCAAAAGTAAGGCTTAATTCTGTTAGTTGAATGCACGGAAAAGAAAGATGTTTCACAGAATGCTTCTGTGTAATTTTTATTTGGATATATTCCTTTTTCCACTCTAGGCCACTTAGTGCTCTGAATGTCCGCTTGCAGTTTCTATATAAAGAGTGTTTCAGAACTGCTCAGTCAAAAGTAAGCATGAAATCTGTTAGTTGAATGCGTGGAACAAAAAGAAGTTTCACAGAATGGTTCTGTGTAGTTTTTATTTGGAGATATTCCTTTTTCAACTATAGGCCCCTTAGCGCTCCAAGTATCCACTTGCAGTTTCTACAGAAAGAGTGTTTCAGAACTGCTCAATCAAAAGTAACCTTCAACTCTGTTAGTTGAATTCAAAGAACAGAAAGAAGTTGCACAGAATGCTTCCATGTAGTTTTTATTTGGAGATATTTCTTTTTCCATTATAGGCCCCTGAGCGCTCCAAATATCCACTTCGAGTTTCTACAGAAAGAGTGTTTCAGAACTGCTCAATCAAAAGTAATCATCAACTCTGTTAGTTGAATGCAGAGAAGAGAAAGAAGTTTCACAGAATGCTTCTGTGTAGTTTTTATTTGAAGACATTCCTTTTAATACTATAGGCCCCATATCGATCCGAATATCCACTTGCAGTTTTTACAGAAAGACTGTTTCAGAACTTCTAAATCAAAAGTAAGCTTTAACTCTGCTAGTTGAATGCACAGAACAGAAAGAAGTCTTACAGAATGCTTCTGTGTAGTTTGTAATTGAAGATATATCTTTTTCCACTATAGGCCTCTTAGCACTCAGAATTTCCAGTTGCAGTTTCTACAGAAACAGTGTTTCAGAACTCCTCAATCAAAAGTAAGCATCCACTCTGTTAGTTGAATTCAAAGAACAGAAAGAAGTTTCCCAGAATGCTTCTGTGTAGTTTTTATTTGAAGATATTCTATTTCCACTATAGGCCCCTTAGCGCTCCGAATTTCCGCTTGCAGTTTCTACAGAAAGAGTTTTTCAGAACTGCTCAATCAAATGTAAGGTTCATCTCTGTTAGTTGAATGCACAGATCATAAAGTAGTTTCACAGAATACTTCTGTCTAGTTTTAATTTGAAGATATTCCTGTTTCCACTATAGGCCCCTTAGCGCTCTGAATGTCAACTTGCAGTTTCTACAGAAAGAGTGTTTCAGACCTGGTCAATCAAATGTAAGTTTCAAGTCTGTTAGTTGAATGCACAGATCAGAAAGAAGTTTCACAGCATGCTTCTATGTAGCTTAAATTTGAAGATATTTCTTTTTCCATTATCGGACCCTAGAGCTCCGAATGTCCGCTTGTAGTTTCTACAGAAAGATGGTTACAGAAGTCCTCAATCAAAAGTAAGTTTCAACACTTTTAGTTGAATGCACAGATCAAAAAGTAGTTCACAGCATGCTTCTGTGTAGTTTTTATTTGAAGATATTCTATTTCCACTATAGGCCCCTTAGCGCTCCGAATTTTTTCCTGCAGTTTCTACAGAAAGAGATTTTCAGAACTCCTCAATCAAAAGTAAGGTTCAACTCTGTTAGTTGAATGCACAAATCAGATAGAAGTTTCACAGAATGCTTCTGTGTAGTTTTTATTTGAAGATATTCCTTTTTCCACCACAGGACCCTTAGCGCTCCGAATGTCACCTTGCAGTTTCTACAGAAAGAGTGTTTCAGAACTCCTCAATCAAAAGTAAGTTTCAACTCTGTTAGTTGAATGCACAGATCAGAAAGAAGCTTCACAAAATGCTACTGTGTAGTTTTTATTTGAAGATATTCCTTTTTCCACTATAGGCCCATAATAATCCGAATGTCCGCTGGCAGTTTCTACAGAAAGAGTGTTTCAGAACTCCTGAGTCAAAAGTAAGGTTCAACTCTGTTAGTTGAATGCACAGATCAGATAGAAGTTTCACAGAATGCTTCTGTGTGGTTTTTACTTGAAGATATTCCTTTTTCCACTGTAGGCCCCTTAGCGCTCTGAATGTCCACTTGAAGTTTCTACAAAAAGAGATTTTCAGACTCCACCATCAAAAGTAAGGTTCTACTCTGTAAGATGAATGCACAGATCAGAAAGTAGTTTCACAGAATGCTTCCGTGTAGTTTTTATTTGAAGATATTCCTTTTTCCACTATAGGACCCTTAGCACTCTGATTATCCACTTGCAGTTTCTACAGAAAGAGTGTTTCAGACCTCCTCAATAAAAAGTAAGCTTCAACTCTCTTAGTTGAATGCACAGATCAGAAAGAAGTTTCACACAATGCTTCTGTGTAGTTATTATTTAAAGATATTCCTTTTTCAGCAGTAGGCCCCTTAGCGATCTGAATGTCCGCTTGCAGTTTCTACAGAAAGAGTGTTTCAGAACTCCTGAATCAAAAGTAAGGTTCAACTCTCTTAGTTGAATGGACAGATCAGAAAGAAGTTTCACAGAATGCTTCTGTGTAGTTTTTATTAGAAGATATTCTACTTCCACTATGGGAACCTTAGCGCTCCAAATGTCTGCTTGCAGTTTCTACAGGAAGAGAGTTTCAGAACTCCTCAATAAAAAGTAAGGTTCAAATCTGTTAGTTGAATGCACAGATCAGAAAGAAGGTTCACAGAATGCTTCTGTGTAGTTTTTATTTGAAGATATTCCTTTTTCCACTATGTGCCCCTTAGCGCTCCGAATGTCTGCTTGCAGTTGCTACAGAAAGAGTGTTTCAGACCTGCTCAATCAAATGTAAGGTTCAACTCTCTTAGTTGAATGCACAGATCAGAAAGATCTTTCACAAAATGCTTTTGTGTAGCTTTAATTTGAAGATATTCCTTTTTCCACTATAGGCCCCTTAGCGTTCAGAATGTCCACTTGCACTTTCTACAGAAAGAGTGTTTCAGAGCTGCTCAATCAAAATGAAGGTTCAACTCTGTTAGATGAATGCACAGATCAGAAATAAGTTTCACAGAAGGCTTCCGTGTAGTTTTTATTTGAAGATGTTCCTTTTTCCACCATTGGACCCTTAGCGCTCCGAATGTCCGCTTTCAGTTTCTGCAGAAAAAGTGTTTCAGAACTCCTCAATCAAAAGTAAGGTTCAACTCTGTTAGTTGAATGCACAGATCCAAAAGAAGCTTCACAAAATGCTTCTGTGTAATTTTTATTTGAAGATATTCGTTTTTCCACCTTAGGCCCCTTAGCGCTCCGAATGTCCACTTGCAGTTTCTACAGAAAGAGTGTTTCTGTACTGCTGAACCAATAGTTAGGTTCAACTCTTAGTTGAATGCACACATGAGAAAGAAGTTTCACAGAATGCTTCTGTGAAGTTTTTATTCGAAGATTTTCCTTTTCCACTATAGGACCCTTAGCGCTCCGAGTGTCCGCATGCGGTTTCTACACAAAGAGTTTTTCAGAACTCCTGAATCAAAACTAAGGTTGAACTCTGTTTGTTGAATGCAGATATCAGACAGTAGTTTCACAGATTGCTTCTGTGTAGTTTTTATTTGAAGATATTCCTTTTTACACCATAGGCCCCTTAGCGCTCCAAATGTCCACTTGCTGTTTCTACAGAAAGAGTGTTCCAGAAGTCCTCAATCAAAAGAAATGTTCAACTCTGTTAGTTGAATGCACAGATCAGAAAGTAGCTTCACAAATTGCTTCTGTGTAGTTTTTATTTTAAGATATTCCTTTTTCCACCATAGGCCGCTTAGCGCTCTGAATATCTGCTTGCAGTTTCTATAGAAATAGTTTTTCTGAACTGCTCAATCAAAAGTTAGGTTCAACTTTGTTAGTTGAATGCACACATGAGAAAGATATTTCACAGAATGCTTCTCTGTCGTTTTATTTGAAGATATTCCTTTTTCCACTGTAGGATCCTTAGCGCTCTGAGTGTCCGCTTACGGTTTCTTCACAAATAGTGTTTCAGATCACCTGAATCAAAAGTAAGGTTCAACTCTGTTAGTTGAATGCAGAGACCAGAAAGTAGTTTCACAGATTGCTTCTGTGTAGTTTTTATTTGAAGATTTAAATTTTTCCTCTGTAGGCCCCTTAGCCCAAAGAATGTCTGTTGGCAGTTTCTACAGAACGAGTGTTTCAGACCTGCTCAACCAAAGGTACCGTTCAACTCTGTTAGGTAAATGCACATATCAGAATGAAGATTCACAGAATGCTTCTGTGCAGTTTTTTTGAAGATTTTCCTATTTCCCCTATAGGCCCCTTAGCGCTCCGAATGTCAACTTGCAGTTTCTACAGAAAGAGTGTTTCAGACATGCTCAGTCAAAGGTAAGGTTCAACTCTGTTAGTTGAATGCACAGATCAGAAAGAAGTTTCACAGAATGCTTTCTGTGTAGGTTTTATTGGAAGATATATCTATTTCCCCTATATCCCCCATAGTGCTCCGAATGTCCACTTGCAGTTTCTACAGAAAGAGTGTTTCAGAACTGCTCAATCAAAAGTAAGATTCAACTCCATTAGTTGAATGCACAGATCAGAAAGAAGTTTCACAAAATGCTTCTGTGTAGTTTTTGTTTGATGATATTCCTTTTTCCAGTGAAGGCCCTTTAGCGCTCTGAAGGTCCGCTTGCAGTTTCTACAGAAAGAGTGTTTCAGACCTGCTAAATCGAAAGTTCGGTTCAACTCTGTTAGTTCAGTGCACAGATCGAAGAAGTTTCACAGAATTATTCTGTGCAGTTTTTTTTTTGAAGATATTCCTTTTTCCAATATAGGCCCTTAGCGCTCCGAATGTCCACTTGCAGTTTCTACAGAAAGAATGTTTCCAAACTGCTCAATGAAAAGTAAGGTTCAAATCTGTTAGTTGAAAGCACAGATCAGAAAGAAGTTTCACAGAAAGCTTCTGTGTAGTTTTTATTTGAAGATATTCCTATTTCCCCCATTGGCCCCTTAGTACTCTAAATGTCCACTTGCTGTTCCTACAGAAAGAGGGTTCAGACCTGCTCAATCAAAAGTAAGGTTCAACTCTGTTAGTTGAATGCACAGATAAGAAAGAAGTTTCAGAGAATCCTTCTGTGTAGTTTTTATTTGAAGATATTACTTTTTCCATTATAGGCCCCTAAGCCCTCCGACTGTAAACTTGCAGTTTCTACAGAAAGAGTGTGTCAGAACTGCTCAATGAAAATAAGGCTCAAAACTGTTAGTTGAATTCAGTGATCATAAAGAAGTTTCACAGAATGCTTCTGTGTAGTTTTTATTTGGAGATATTCCTTTTTCCACTATAGGCCCCTTATCGCTCCGAATGTCTGCTTGCAGATTCCACAGAAAGAGTGTGTCAGACCTACTCAATCAAATGTAGGGTTCAACTCTGCTATTTGAATTCAGAGATCGGAAAGTAGTTTCACAGAATGCTTCTGTGTAATTTTTCGTTGAAGATATTCATTTTTCCACTACAGTCCCCTAGCGCTCTGAATGTCCGCTTGCAGTTTCTACACAAAGAGTGGTTCATAACTCCTCAGTCAAAAGTATGGTTCAACTCTGTTAGTTTAAGGCAGAAATCAGATAGAAGTTTCACAGAATCCTTCTGTGTAGTTTTTATTTGAAGATATTCCTTTTTCCACTATAGGCCAGTTTGCGCTCCGAATGTCCACTTGCAGTTTCTGCAGAAAGAGTGTTTCAGAAGTACATAATCAAAAGTAAAGTTCAACTCTTTCAGTTAAATGCACACATCAGAAAGAAGTTTCACAGAATCCTTCTGTGTAGCATTTATTTGAAGATATTCCTTTTTCCACTTTAGGCCCCTTAGTGCTCCGAATATCCACTTGCAGTTTCTACAGAAAGAGTGTTTCAGAACTGCTTTATGAAAATAAGTTTCAACTCTGTTAGTTGAATTCACAGATCAGAAAGAAGTTTCACAGAATGTTTCTGTGTAGGTTTTATTTGAAGATATTCCTTTTTCCACTATAGGCCTCTTAGCGCTCTGAATATCCACTTGCAGATTCCAAAGAAAGTGTGTGTCAGAACTCCTCAATCAAAAGAAAGGTTCAACTCTGTTAGTTGAATGCACAGATGAGAAAGAAGTTTCACAGAATGCATCTGTGTAGTTCTTATTTGAAGATATTACTTTCTCTACTATAGGCCCCTTAGGGCTCCGAATGTCCACTGGCAGTTACTAAAGAAAGAGTGTTTTAGACCTGCTCAATCAAAAGTAAGGTTCAACTCTGTTAGTTGAATGCACAGATCAGAAAGAAGTTTCACAGAATGATTCTTAGTGGTTTTTATTTGAAGATATTTCTTTTTCCACTATAGGTCACTTAGCGCTCTGAATGTCCACTTGCAGTTTCTACAGAAAGAGTGTTTCAGACCTGCTCAATCAAAAGTAAGGTTCAACTCTGTTAGTTGAATGCACAGATCAGAAAGAAGTTTCACAGAATACTTCTGTGTAGTTTTTATGTGAAGATATTCCGTTTTCCCACTATAGGCCCATTATCGCTGCGATTGTCTGCTTGCAGTTTCTTAAGAAAGAGTGTTTCAGAACTGCTTAATAAAAAGTAAGGTTCAACTTTTTAGTTGCATGCACAGATCAGAAAGAAGTTTCACAGAATCTTTCTGTGTAGTTTTTATTTGAAGATATTCCTTTTTACACTATAGGCCCCTTAGCGCTCAGAATAGCCGCTTGCAGTTTCTGCAGAAAGAGTGTTTCAGAACTGCTCAATCAATAGAAAGTTTCAAATCTGTTAGTTGAATGCACAGATGAGAAAGAAGTTTCACAGAATGCTTCTTTTTAGTTCTTATTTGAAGATATTCCTTTTCCACTATAGGCCCCTTAGCACTCCGAATGTCCACTTGCAGTTTCTACAGAAAGAGTGTTTCACACCTGCTCAATCAAATGTAAGGTTCAACTCTGTTAGTTGAATGCACAGATCAGAAAGAAGTTGCACAGAATACTTCTGTGTAGTTTTATGTGAAGATATTCCTTTTTCCACTATAGACCCCTCAGCACTCCGAATGTACGCTTGCAGATTCCACAGAAAGAGTGTGTCAGACCTGCTCAATCAAAACTAAGGTTCAACTCTGTTATTCAATGCACAGATCAGAACGAAGTTTCACAGAATGCTTTTGTGTAGTTTTTCTTTGAAGATATTCCTTTTTCCACTACAGGCTCTTTAACGCTCTGAATGTCCGCTTGCAGTTTCCACAGAAAGAGTGTTTCGGACCTGCTCTATCAAAAGTAAGGATCAACTCTCATTGTTGCATGCACAGATCTGAAAGAAGTTTCAGAGAACGCTTCTGTGTAGTTTTTATTTGAAGATATTACTTTTTCCAGTGTAGGCCAGTATGTTCCCAGAATGTCAACATGCAGTATCTACTGAAGAGTGTTTCAAAACTGCCCAATCAAAAGTAAGGTTCAAATCTGTCCGTTGAATGCACAGATCAGAAAGAAGTTTCGCAGAATGCTTCTGTGTGTTGTTTTTGAAGATATTCCTTTTTCCACTATAGGTCCCTAAACGCTCCAAATGTCCACTTGCAGTTTCTACAGAAAGAGTGTTTCAGAACTCCTCAATCAAATGTAAGGTTCAACTCTATTAGCTGAATCCACAGATCAGAAAGAAGTTTCACAGAATACTTCTGTGTAGTTTTTGCATGAAGATATCACTTTTTCCACAATAGGCCCTCTAGCGCTCCGAATGACCGCATGCAGTTTCTACAGAAACTATGTTTCAGAACTGCTCATTCTAAAGTAAGGTTCAACTCTATTAGATGAATGCACAGATTAGAGAGAAGTTTCACAAAATCCTTCTGTGTTGTTTTTGTTTGAAGATATTCTTTTTCCACTATAGGCCCATAGCGCTTCGAATATGCACTTGTAGTTTTACAGAAAGAGTGTTTCAGAACTGCACAATCAAAAGTTAGGTTCCACTCTGTCAGTTGAATGCACAGAGCAGAAAGAAGTTTCACAGAATGTTTCTGTGTAGTTTTTAATTGAAGATATTCCTTTTTCCACAATAGGCCCCTTAGCGCTCGGAATGGCCGCTTGCTGTTTCTGCAGAAAGACTGTTTCAGAACTGCTCAATCAAAAATAAGGTTCAACTCTGTTAGTTGAATGCACAGATCAGAAAGTAGTTTCACAGAATGCTTCTGTGTAGTTTTTATTTTAAGATATTCCTTTTTCCACTTTAGGACCCTTAGCGCTCCGAATTTCCGCTGTCAGTTTCTACAGAAAGAGTGTTTCAGAACTGCTCAATCAAAAGTAAAGTTCAACTCTATTAGTTGAATGCAGAGATCAGAAAGAAGCTTCACAGAATGCCTCTGTGTAGTTTGTATTTTAAGATATTCCTATTCCCACTATAGGCCCCGGAGCTCTCTGCATGTCCGCCTGCCGTTTTTACAGAAAGAGTGTTTCAGAACTGCTCAATCAAAAGTAAAGTTCAACTCTGTTAGTTGAATGAAGAGATCAGAAAGAAGCTCCACAGAATGCTTCTGTGTAGTTTTTATTTGAAGATATTCCTATTCCCACTATAGGCCCCGTAGCTCTCTGTATGTCCGCCTGCCGTTTCTACAGAAAGAGTGTTTCGGAACTGCACAATCAGAAGTAAGGTTCAACTCTGTTAGTTGAATGCACAGATCAGAAAGAAGTTTCACAGAATGCTTCTTTGTAGTTTTTATTTGAATTTCCTTTTTACTGTTGACCCCTTAGCGCTCCGAATGTCCACTTGCAGTTTCTACAGAAAGAGTGTTTCAGAACTCCTCAATCAATGAAGGTTCAACTCTGTGAGTTGAAACAGATCAGAAAGAAGTTTCAAGAATGCTCTGTGAATTTTTATTTGAAGTTATTCCTTTTTCCACTATAGGCCCCTTAGCACTCCGAATGTCCGCTTGCAGTTTCTACAGAAAGAGTGTTTCAGACCTGTTAATCGAAATTAAGTTTCAACTCTGTTAGTTGAATGCACTGAGCAGAAAGAAGATTCGCAGAATGCTTCCATGTAGTTTTATTTTTGAAGATATTCCTTTTTCCACTAAAGGCCCCTTAGCGCTCTGATTGTCCACTTGCAGTTTCTACAGAAAGGGTGTTTCAGACCTCCTCAGTCAAAAGTAAGGTTCAACTCTGTAGTTGAAGGCACAGATCAGAATGAATTTTCAGAGAATGCTTGTGTGTAGTTTTTATTTGAAGATAATCCTTTTTATACTATAAGCCCCTCAGCGCTACGAATGTCCACTTGCAGTTCTGCAGAAAGGTGTTTCAGAACTCCTCAATTAATAAGAAGTTCAACTATTTTAGTTGAATGCACAGATCAGAAAGAAGTTTCACAAAATGCTTTTGTGTAGTTTTTATTTGAAGATATTCCTTTTTCCACTATAGGCCCCTTAGCGCTCCGAATGTCCGCTTGCATATTCTGCAGAAAGAATGTTTCAGAACTGCTCAATCAAAAGTTAGCCTCAACTCTGTTAGCTAAATGCACAGATCAGAAAGAAGTTTCACAGAATTCTTCAGGTAGTTTATATTTGATGATATTCCTTTTTACACTATAGGCTCCTCAGCGTTCCAAATGTCCGCTTGCAGTTTCTTCAGAAAGAGTGTTTCAGAACTCTTCAATCAATAGTAAGGTTCACTCTGTGGAGTTGAATGCACAGATCAGAAAGAAGTTTCACAGAATGCTTCGTGTAATTTTTATTTGAAGATATTACTTTTTCCACTATAGGCCCCTTAGCACTCAGAATGTCTGCTTGCAGATTCTACAGAAAGCGTGTTTTCAGAACTGCTCAATCAAAAGTACGGTTCAAACTCTGTTAGTTGAATGCACAGAACAGAAAGAAGTTTACACAGAATGCTTCTGTGTAGTTTTTATTTGAAGATATTCCTTTTTACACTATAGGCCCTTAGCGCTCCGAATGTCTGCTTGCAGTTGCTAGAGAAACGTGTTTCAGACATGGTCAATCAAAAGTAAGGTTCAACTCTGCTAGTTGAATGCACAGATCAGAAACAGTTTCACAGAATGCTTCTGTGTAGTTTTTATTTGAAGATATTCCATTTTCCACTATCGGCCCCTTTGCACTCCGAATGTCCGTCCACAGTTCCAACAGAAAGAGTGTTTCAGATCTACTCAATGAAAGGTAATTTCACTCCGTTAGCTGAATGCAGAGATCAGAAGGAGCTTCACAAAATGCTTTGGTGCAGTTTTTTATTTGAAGATATTCCTTTTTTCCACCATATGACCCTTAACGGTTGAGTGTCCGCTTGCGGTTTCTACAGAAAGTTTTGTTTCAGAACTCCAAATCAAAAGTAAGTTTCAACCCTGTTAGTTGAATGCAGAGATCAGAAAGTAGTTTCACAGATTGCTTTCTGAGTAGTTTTTATTTGAAAATACTCCTTTTTACACTATAGTCCCCATAGTGCTCCGAATGTCGGCTTGCAGTTCCTACAGAAGAGTGTTTCAGACGTTCTCAATCAAAAGTAAGGTTCAACTCTGTAAGTTGAAGGCACAGATCAGAAAGAAGTTTCAGAGAATGCTGTGTGTAGTATTTATTGAAGATAGTCTTTTTGTACTATAAACCCATTAGCGCTCCGAATGTCGGCTTGCAGTTTTGCAGAAAGAGTGTTTCAGAACTCCTCAATTAAAACGAAGGTTCATCTGTGTTATTGAATGCACAGATCAGAAAGAAGTTTCACAGAATGCTTTTGTGTAGTTTTTATTTGAAGATATACCTTTTCCACTACAGGCCCCTTAGCGCTCCAAATGTGCACTTGCAGATTCTACAGAAAGAGTCTTTCAGAACTGCTCAATCAAAAGTTACCTTCAACTCTGTTTAGCTGAATGCGCAGAACAGAAAGAAGTTTCACAGAATGTTTTCTGGGTAGTTTTTATTTGATGATATTCCTATTCCCACTAGGCCCCTTAGCGCTCCGAATGTCCGCTTGCAGTTATGGCAGAAAGAGTGTTCCAGAACTCTCAATTAAAACGAGGGTTCAACTCTGATAGTTGAATGCACAGATCAGAAAGAATTTTCACAGAATTCTTCAGTGTAGTTTAATTTGAAGGTATGCCTTTTTCCAATATAGGCATCTTAGCGCTCCGAATGTCCCCTTGCAGTTTCTAAAGAAAGAGTGTTTCAGAACTCCTCCATCAAAAGTAAGGTTCAACTCTGTTAGTTGAATGTACAGATCAGAAAGAAGTTTCACAGAATGCTTCTGTGTAGTTTTTATTTGAAGATATTCCTTTTTCCACAATAGGAAGCCATAGCGCTCCGAATGTCCGCTTGCAGTTTCTACAGAAAGAGCGTTTTCAGAACTGCTCAATCAAAAAGTAACTTTCAACTCTGTTAGTTGAATGCACACATCATGAAGAAGTTTCACAGAATGCTTCCATGTAGTTTTTATTTGAATATATTCCTTTTCCCACTATAGGCCCCTTAGCGCTCCGAATGTCCGCTTGCAGTTTCTACAGAAAGAGTGTTTCAGAACTGCTCAATCAAAAGTAATGTTCAACTCAGTTAGTTGAATGCACAGATTAGAAAGATTTCACAGAATGCTTCTGTGTAGTTTTCATTTGAGGATATTCCTTTTCCCACTATAGGCCCATTAGCGCTCCGAATGTCCGCTTGCAGTTTCTACAGAAAGAGTGTTTCAGAACTGCTCAATCAAAAGTAATGTCCAACTCAGTTAGTTGAATGCACAGATTAGAAAGAAGTTTCACAGAATGCTTCTGTGTAGTTTTCATTTGAGGATATTCCTTTTTCCACTATAGGCCCCATTAGCGCTCCGAATGTCCGCTTGCAGTGTCTTCAGAAAGAGAGTTTCAGAACTCCTCAATCAAAAGTAAGGTCCAACTCTGCTGAAGGCACAGATCAGAAAGATGTTTCACAGAATGCTTCTTTGTAGTTTTTATTTGAAGATAGTAATTTTTCCTCTATAGGCCCCTTTGTGCTACGAATGTTCTCTTGCAGTTTCTACACAAAGAGAGTTCCAGAAGTCCTCAATCAAAAGTAAGGTTCAACTCTGTTAGTTGAATGCACAGATCAGAAAGAAGTTTCACAGAATGCTTCTGTGTAGTTTTTATTTGAAGAATTCCTTTTTCAA
>NW_022096808.1:0-12040 GCF_006542625.1 Nomascus leucogenys
GTGTATTTTGTATTTGAAGTATTACTTTTTCCGCTATAGGCCTCTTAGCGCTGAATGTCCACTTGCATTTTCTACAGAAAGAGTGTTTCAGAACTGCTCAATCAAAATAAGGTTCAACTCTGTTAGTTGAATGCACAGAACAGAGAGAAGTTTCACAGAGCTTCTGTGTAGTTTTTATTTGAACTTTATTCCTTTTCCACTATAGGCCTCTTAGCGCCCTGAATGTCCACTTGCATTTTCTACAGAAAGAGTGTTTCAGAACTGCTCAATCATAACTGAGGTTCAACTCTGTTAGCTGAATGCACAGAACAGTGAAGTTTCACAGATTGCTTCTTTGTAGTTTTTATTTGAAGATATTCCTTTTCCACTATAGGCCTTTAGCGCCCTGAATGTCCACTTGCATTTTCTACAGAAAGAGTGTTTCAGAACTGCTCAATCAAATAAGGTTCAACTCTGTTAGTTGAATGCACAGAACAGTAAGAAGTTTCACAGATTGCTTCTGTGTAGTTTTTATTTGAATATTCCTTTTTCCACATAGGCCTCTTAGCGCCCTGAATGTCCACTTGCATTTTCTACAGAAAGGGTGTTTCAGAACTGCTCAATCAAAAGTAAGGTTCAACTCTGTTAGTTGAATGCACAGAACAGAAAGAAGTTTCACAGATTGCTTCTGTGTAGTTTTTGTTGAAGATATTCCTTTTTCTACTATGGGCCTCTTAGCGCCTGAATGTCCACTTGCATTTTCTACAGAAAGAGAGTTTCAGAACTGCTCAATCAAAAGTAAGGTTCAACTCTGTTAGTTGAATGCACAGAACAGAGAGAAGTTTCACAGATATTTCTGTGTTTTTTATTTGAACTTATTCCTTTTTCCACTATAGGCCTCTAGCGCCTGAATATCCACTTGCATTTTCTACAGAAGAGTGTTTCAGAACTGCTCAATCAAAATTAAGTTCAACTGTTAGTTAAGAACAGAACGTAAGTAGTTTCACAGATTGCTTCTGTGTAGTTTTTATTTGAATATTCCTTTTTCCACATAGGCCTCTTAGCGTCCTGAATGTCCACTTGCATTTTCTACAGAAAGGTGTTTCAGAACTGCTCAATCAAAAGTAAGGTTGAACTCTGTTAGTTGAATGCACAGACAGAACTGTAAGAAGTTTCACAGATGCTTCTTTGAAGTTTTTATTTGAAAATATACTTTTTAAACTATAGCCTCTTAGCCCTGAATGTTCCACTTGCATTTTCTGCAGAAAGAGTGTTTCAGAACTGCTCAATCAAAAGTAAGGTTCAACTCTGTTAGTTGAATGCACAGAACAGTAAGAAGTTTCACAGATTGCTTCTGTGTAGTTTTTATTTGAAGATAATACTTTTTCCACTATAGGCCTCTTAGCTCCCTGAAGGTCCATTGCATTTTCATAGAAAGAGTGTTTCAGAAGTGCTCAATCAAAAGTAAGGTTCAACTCTGTAGATGAATGCAAAGAACAGAAAGAAGTTTCACAGATGCTTCTGTGTAGTTTGTATTTGAAGGTATTACTTTTTTCCGCTATAGGCCTCTTAGCGCTCCGAATGTCCACTTGCATTTTCTACAGAAAGAGTGTTTCAGAACTTCTCAATCAAAATAAAGTTCAACTCTGTTATTGAATGCACAGAACAGAAGAAGTTTCACAGATAGCTTCTGTGTAGTTTTTATGTTAACTTTTTTCCTTTTTCCACTACAGGCCTTAGCGCCCTGAATGTCCACTTATTTTCTACAGAAAGAGTGTTTCAGAACTGATCAATCAAAATGAGGTTCAAATCTGTTAGTTGAATGCACAGAACAGTAAGAAGTTTCACAGATTCTTCTGTGCAGTTTTTATTTGAAAATATTCCTTTTCCACTATAGGCCTCTTAGCGCCCTGAATGTCCATTGCATTTTCTACAGAAAGAGTGTTTCAGAACTGCTCAATCAAAAGTAAGGTTAAACTCTGTTAGTTGAATGCACAGAACAAAAGAAGTTTCACAGATGCTTCTGTGTAGTTTTTATTTGAAGACATTACTTTTTCCGCTATAGGCCTCTAGCGCTCCGAATGTCCACTTGCATTTTCTACAGAAAGAGTGTTTCAGAACTGCTCAATCAATAGTAAGCTTCAAATCTGTTAGTTGAATGCACAGAACAGAAAGAAGTTTCACAGATTGGTCTGTGTCGTTTTTGTTTGAAGATATTCCTTTTCTACTATGGGCCTCTTAGCTCCATGAATGTCCACTTGCATTTTCTACAGAAAGAGTGTTTCAGAACTGCTCAATAATAACTAAGGTTCAACTCTGTTAGTGAATGCACAGAACAGTAAGAAGTTTCACAGATTGATTCTGTGTGGTTTTTATTTGAAGATACTCCTTTTCCCACTACAGGCCTCACAGCGCCCTGAATATCCACTTGCATTTTCTACAGAAAGAGTGTTTCAGAACTGCTCAATCAAAACTATGTTTCAACTCTGTTAGTTCAATGCACAGAACAGAAAGAAGTTTCACAGATTGCTTCTTTGTAGTTTTTGTTTGAAGATATTCCTTTTCCACTATAGGCCTCTTACCGCCGTGAATGTCCACTTGAATTTTCTACAGAAAGAGTGTTTCAGAACTGTTCCATCAAAATTAAGGTTCAACTGTGTTAGTTAAAGAACAGAACGTAAGAAGTTTCACAGATTGCTTCTGTGTAGTTTTTATTTGAAGGTATTCCTTTTTCCACAGGCCTCTTAGTGCCCTGAATGTCCACTTGCATTTTCTACAGAAAGAGTTTTCAGAACTGCTCAATCAAATGTAAGGTTGAAACACTGTTAGTTGAATGCACAGAACTGTAAGAAGTTTCACAGATAGCTTTTTGTAGTTTTTATTTGAACATATACCTTTTTCAACTATAGGCCTCTTAGCGCCCTGAATGTTCACTTGCATTTTCTGCAGAAAGAGTGTTTCAGAACTGCTCAATATAAACTAAGGTTCAACTCTGTTAGTTGAATGCACAGAACAGAAAGAAGTTTCACAGATTGCTTCTGTGTAGTTTTTATTTGAACATATTCATTTTTCCGCTATAGGCCTCTTAGCGCCCTGAATGTTCACTTGCATTTTCTACAGAAAGAGTGTTTCAGAACTGCTCAATCAAAACTAAGGTTCAAATCTGTTAGTTGAATGCACAGAACAGAAAGAAGTTTCACAGATTGCTTCTGTGTAGTTTTTGTTTGAAGATATTCCTTTTTCTACTATGGGCCTCTTAGTCCATGAATGTCCACTTGCATTATCTACAGAAAGAGTGTTTCAGAACTGCTCAATCAAAACTAAGGTTCAACTCTGTTAGTTGAATGCACAGAACAGAAAGAAGTTTCAGAGATTGCTTCTTGTAGTTTTTGTTTGAATATATTTCCTTTTTCCTCTATAGGCCTCTTAGCGCCCTGAATGTCCACTTGCATTTTCTACAGAAAGAGTGTTTCAGAACTGCTCAATCAAAAGTAAGGTTCAACTCTGTTAGTTGAATGCACAGAACAGTAAGAAGTTTCACAGATTGCTTCTGTGTAGTTTTTATTTGAAGATATTCCTTTTTCCGCTATAGGCCTCTTAGCGCCCGAATGTCCACTTGCATTTTCTACAGAAAGAGTGTTTCAGAACTGCTCAATCAAAAGTAAGGTTCAACTCTGTTAGTTGAATGCACAGAACAGAAAGAAGTTTCACAGATTGCTTCTGTGTAGTTTTTATTTGAAATATTTTTTTCCACTATAGGCCTCTTAGCGCCCTGAATGTCCACTTGCATTTTCTACAGAAAGAGTGTTTCAGAACTGCTCAATCAAAAGTAAGGTTCAACTCTGTTAGTTGAATGCACAGAACAGAAGAAGTTTCACAGATGCTTCTGTGTAGTTTTTATTTGAATATTCCTTTTTCCCTATAGGCCTCTTAGCGCCCTGAATGTCCACTTGCATTTTCTACAGAAAGAGTGTTTCAGAACTGCTCAATCAAAAGTAAGGTTCAACTCTGTTAGTTGAATGCACAGAACAGAAGAAGTTTCACAGATTGCTTCTGTGTAGTTTTTATTTGAATATTCCTTTTTCCACTATAGGCCTCTTAGCGCCCTGAATGTCCACTTGCATTTTCTACAGAAAGAGTGTTTCAGAACTGCTCAATCAAAACTAAGGTTCAACTCTGTTAGTTGAATGCACAGAACAGAAGAAGTTTCACAGATTGCTTCTGTGGTTTTTATTTGAAATATTCCTTTTCCACTATAGGCCTCTTAGCGCCCTGAATGTCCACTTGCATTTTCTACAGAAAGAGTGTTTCAGAACTGCTCAATCAAAAGTAAGGTTCAACTCTGTTAGTTGAATGCACAGAACAGAAGAAGTTTCACAGATTGCTTCTGTGTAGTTTTTATTTGAATATTCCTTTTTCCACTATAGGCCTCTTAGCGCCCTGAATGTCCACTTGCATTTTCTACAGAAAGAGTGTTTCAGAACTGCTCAATCAAAATAAGGTTCAACTCTGTTAGTTGAATGCACAGAACAGAAAGAAGTTTCACAGATTGCTTCTGTGTAGTTTTTTTTGAAGATATTCCTTTTTCTATAGGCCTCTTAGCGCCTGAATGTCCACTTGCATTTTCTACAGAAAGAGTGTTTCAGAACTGCTCAATCAAAATAAGGTTCAACTCTGTTAGTTGAATGCAAGAACAGAACAAGAAGTTTCACAGATTGCTTCTGTGTAGTTTTTTTTGAAGATATTCCTTTTTCCACTAGGCCTCTTAGCGCCCTGAATGTCCACTTGCATTTTCTACAGAAAGAGTGTTTCAGAACTGCTCAATCAAAACTAAGGTTCAACTCTGTTAGTTGAATGCACAGAACAGAAGAAGTTTCACAGATTCTTCTGTGTAGTTTTTATTTGAACTATTCCTTTTTCCACTATAGGCCTCTTAGCGCCCTGAATGTCCACTTGCATTTTCTACAGAAAGAGTGTTTCAGAACTGCTCAATCAAAACTAAGGTTCAACTCTGTTAGTTGAATGCACAGAACAGAAAGAAGTTTCACAGATTGCTTCTGTGTAGTTTTTTTTGAAGATATTCCTTTTTCTATAGGCCTCTTAGCGCCCTGAATGTCCACTTGCATTTTCTACAGAAAGAGTGTTTCAGAACTGCTCAATCAAAATAAGGTTCAACTCTGTTAGTTGAATGCACAGAACAGAAGAAGTTTCACAGATTGCTTCTGTGTAGTTTTTATTTGAAATATTCCTTTTCCCTATAGGCCTCTTAGCGCCGAATGTCCACTTGCATTTTCTACAGAAAGAGTGTTTCAGAACTGCTCAATCAAAAAGGTTCAACTCTGTTAGTTGAATGCACAGAACAGAAAGAAGTTTCACAGATTGCTTCTGTGTAGTTTTTATTTGATATTCTTTTTCCACTAGGCCTCTTAGCGCCCTGAATGTCCACTTGCATTTTCTACAGAAAGAGTGTTTCAGAACTGCTCAATCAAAAGTAAGGTTCAACTCTGTTAGTTGAATGCACAGAACAGAGAGAAGTTTCACAGATATCTTCTGTGTAGTTTTTATTTGAACCTATTCCTTTTTCCACTATAGGCCTCTTAGCGCCCTGAATGTCCACTTGCATTTTCTACAGAAAGAGTGTTTCAGAACTGCTCAATCAAAACTAAGGTTCAACTCTGTTAGTTGAATGCACAGAACAGAAGAAGTTTCACAGATTGCTTCTGTGTAGTTTTTTTTGAAATATTCCTTTTTCCACTATAGGCCTCTTAGCGCCCTGAATGTCCACTTGCATTTTCTACAGAAAGAGTGTTTCAGAACTGCTCAATCAAAAGTAAGGTTCAACTCTGTTAGTTGAATGCACAGAACAGAAAGAAGTTTCACAGAATGCTTCTGTGTAGTTTTTATTTGAAGATATTCCTTTTTCCGCTATAGGCCTCTTAGCGCTGAATGTCCACTTGCATTTTCTACAGAAAGAGTGTTTCAGAACTGCTCAATCAAAAGTAAGGTTCAACTCTGTTAGTTGAATGCACAGAACAGAAAGAAGTTTCACAGATTGCTTCTGTGTAGTTTTTTTTGAAGATATTCCTTTTTCCACTATGGCCTCTTAGCGCCCTGAATGTCCACTTGCATTTTCTACAGAAAGAGTGTTTCAGAACTGCTCAATCAAAACTAAGGTTCAACTCTGTTAGTTGAATGCACAGAACAGAAGAAGTTTCACAGATTGCTTCTGTGTAGTTTTTATTTGAAGGTATTCCTTTTTCCACTATAGGCCTCTTAGCGCCCTGAATGTCCACTTGCATTTTCTACAGAAAGAGTGTTTCAGAACTGCTCAATCAAAACTAAGGTTCAACTCTGTTAGTTGAATGCACAGAACAGAAGAAGTTTCACAGATTGCTTCTGTGTAGTTTTTATTTGAACATATTCCTTTTTCCTATAGGCCTCTTAGCGCCCTGAATGTCCACTTGCATTTTCTACAGAAAGAGTGTTTCAGAACTGCTCAATAAAAACTAAGGTTCAACTCTGTTAGTTGAATGCACAGAACAGTAAGAAGTTTCACAGATTGCTTCTGTGTAGTTTTTATTTGAAATATTCTTTTTCCACTATAGGCCTCTTAGCGCCCTGAATGTCCACTTGCATTTTCTACAGAAAGAGTGTTTCAGAACTGCTCAATCAAAATAAGGTTCAACTCTGTTAGTTGAATGCACAGAACAGTAAGAAGTTTCACAGATTGCTTCTGTGTAGTTTTTATTTGAACATATTCCTTTTTCCACTATAGGCCTCTTAGCGCCCTGAATGTCCACTTGCATTTTCTACAGAAAGAGTGTTTCAGAACTGCTCAATCAAAAGTAAGGTTCAACTCTGTTAGTTGAATGCACAGAACAGAAGAAGTTTCACAGATTGCTTCTGTGTAGTTTATTTGATATTCCTTTTTCCACTATAGGCCTCTTAGCGCCCGAATGTCCACTTGCATTTTCTACAGAAAGAGTGTTTCAGAACTGCTCAATCAAAAGTAAGGTTCAACTCTGTTAGTTGAATGCACAGAACAGAAGAAGTTTCACAGATGCTTCTGTGTAGTTTTTATTTGAATATTCTTTTTCCACTATAGGCCTCTTAGCGCCCTGAATGTCCACTTGCATTTTCTACAGAAAGAGTGTTTCAGAACTGCTCAATCAAAAGTAAGGTTCAACTCTGTTAGTTGAATGCACAGAACAGAAGAAGTTTCACAGATTTCTTCTGTGTAGTTTTTATTGAAATATTCCTTTTTCCATAGGCCTCTTAGCGCCCTGAATGTCCACTTGCATTTTCTACAGAAAGAGTGTTTCAGAACTGCTCAATCAAAAGTAAGGTTCAACTCTGTTAGTTGAATGCACAGAACAGAAGAAGTTTCACAGATGCTTCTGTGTAGTTTTTATTTGAAGAATTCCTTTTTCCCTATAGGCCTCTTAGCGCTGAATGTCCACTTGCATTTTCTACAGAAAGAGTGTTTCAGAACTGCTCAATCAAAAGTAAGGTTCAACTCTGTTAGTTGAATGCACAGAACAGAAAGAAGTTTCACAGATTGCTTCTGTGTAGTTTTTTTTGAAGATATTCCTTTTTCCACTATAGGCCTCTTAGCGCCCTGAATGTCCACTTGCATTTTCTACAGAAAGAGTGTTTCAGAACTGCTCAATCAAAACTAAGGTTCAACTCTGTTAGTTGAATGCACAGAACAGAGAAGTTTCACAGATTGCTTCTGTGTAGTTTTTATTTGAAATATTCCTTTTTCCACTATAGGCCTCTTAGCGCCCTGAATGTCCACTTGTATTTTCTACAGAAAGAGTGTTTCAGAACTGCTCAATCAAAACTAAGGTTCAACTCTGTTAGTTGAATGCACAGAACAGAAGAAGTTTCACAGATTGCTTCTGTGTAGTTTTTTTTGAATATTCCTTTTTCCACTAGGCCTCTTAGCGCCCTGAATGTCCACTTGCATTTTCTACAGAAAGAGTGTTTCAGAACTGCTCAATCAAATAAGGTTCAACTCTGTTAGTTGAATGACAGAACTAAGAAGTTTCACAGATTGCTTCTGTGTAGTTTTTATTTGAATATTCCTTTTTCCACTATAGGCCTCTTAGCGCCCTGAATGTCCACTTGCATTTTCTACAGAAAGAGTGTTTCAGAACTGCTCAATCAAAAGTAAGGTTCAACTCTGTTAGTTGAATGCACAGAACAGTAAGAAGTTTCACAGATTGCTTCTTGTAGTTTTTATTTGAACATATTCCTTTTTCACTATAGGCCTCTTAGCGCCCTGAATGTCACTTGCATTTTCTACAGAAAGAGTGTTTCAGAACTGCTCAATAAAACTAAGGTTCAACTCTGTTAGTTGAATGCACAGAACAGTAAGAAGTTTCACAGATTGCTTCTGTGTAGTTTTTATTTGAAATATTCCTTTTCCGCTATAGGCCTCTTAGCGCCCTGAATGTCCACTTGCATTTTCTACAGAAAGAGTGTTTCAGAACTGCTCAATAAAACTAAGGTTCAACTCTGTTAGTTGAATGCACAGAACAGTAAGAAGTTTCACAGATTGCTTCTGTGTGTTTTTATTTGAATATTCCTTTTCCACTATAGGCCTCTTAGCGCCCTGAATGTCCACTTGCATTTTCTACAGAAAGAGTGTTTCAGAACTGCTCAATAAAACTAAGGTTCAACTCTGTTAGTTGAATGCACAGAACAGAAGAAGTTTCACAGATTGCTTCTGTGTAGTTTTTATTTGAAATATTCCTTTTTCCACTATAGGCCTCTTAGCGCCCTGAATGTCCACTTGCATTTTCTACAGAAAGAGTGTTTCAGAACTGCTCAATCAAAAGTAAGGTTCAACTCTGTTAGTTGAATGCAAGAACAGAAGAAGTTTCACAGATTGCTTCTGTGTAGTTTTTATTTGAATATTCCTTTTTCCACTATAGGCCTCTTAGCGCCCTGAATGTCCACTTGCATTTTCTACAGAAAGAGTGTTTCAGAACTGCTCAATCAAAAGTAAGGTTCAACTCTGTTAGTTGAATGCACAGAACAGAAGAGAGTTTCACAGATTGCTTCTGTGTAGTTTTTATTTGAACTATTCCTTTTTCCCTATAGGCCTCTTAGCGCCCTGAATGTCCACTTGCATTTTCTACAGAAAGAGTGTTTCAGAACTGCTCAATCAAAACTAAGGTTCAACTCTGTTAGTTGAATGCACAGAACAGTAAGAAGTTTCACAGATTTCTTCTGTGAGTTTTTATTTGAATATTCCTTTTTCCACTATAGGCCTCTTAGCGCCTGAATGTCCACTTGCATTTTCTATACAGAAAGAGTGTTTCAGAACTGCTCAATCAAAAGTAAGGTTCAACTCTGTTAGTTGAATGCACAGAACAGAAGAAGTTTCACAGATTGCTTCTGTGTAGTTTTTTTTGAAGATATTCCTTTTTCCACTATAGGCCTCTTAGCGCCCTGAATGTCCACTTGCATTTTCTACAGAAAGAGTGTTTCAGAACTGCTCAATCAAAATAAGGTTCAACTGTGTTAGTTGAATGCACAGAACAGTAAGCAGTTTCACAGATTGCTTCTGTGTAGTTTTTATTTGAACATATTCCTTTTTCCACTATAGGCCTCTTAGCGCCCTGAATGTCCACTTGCATTTTCTACAGAAAGAGTGTTTCAGAACTGCTCAATCAAAAGTAAGGTTCAACTCTGTTAGTTGAATGCACAGAACGTAAGAAGTTTCACAGATTGCTTCTGTGTAGTTTTTATTTGAACATATTCCTTTTTCCCTATAGGCCTCTTAGCGCCCTGAATGTCCACTTGCATTTTCTACAGAAAGAGTGTTTCAGAACTGCTCAATCAAAATAAGGTTCAACTCTGTTAGTTGAATGCACAGAACAGTAAGAAGTTTCACAGATTGCTTCTGTGTAGTTTTTATTTGAAGATATTCCTTTTCCCTATAGGCCTCTTAGCGCCCTGAATGTCCACTTGCATTTTACAGAAAGAGTGTTTCAGAACTGCTCAATCAAAACTAAGGTTCAACTCTGTTAGTTGAATGCACAGAACAGTAAGAAGTTTCACAGATTGCTTCTGTGTAGTTTTTATTTGAAATATTCCTTTTTCCGCTATAGGCCTCTTAGCGCCCTGAATGTCCACTTGCATTTTCTACAGAAAGAGTGTTTCAGAACTGCTCAATAAAATAAGGTTCAACTCTGTTAGTTGAATGCACAGAACAGTAAGAAGTTTCACAGATTGCTTCTGTGTAGTTTTTATTTGAAGATTTCCTTTTTCCCTATAGGCCTCTTAGCGCCCTGAATGTCCACTTGCATTTTCTACAGAAAGAGTGTTTCAGAACTGCTCAATCAAAAACTAACTCTGTTAGTTGAATGCACAGAACAGTAAGAAGTTTCACAGATTGCTTCTGTGTAGTTTTTATTTGAAATATTCCTTTTTCCACTATAGGCCTCTTAGCGCCTGAATGTCCACTTGCATTTTCTACAGAAAGAGGTTTCAGAAGCTCAATCAAAAGTAAGGTTCAACTCTGTTAGTTGAATGCACAGAACAGAAAAGAAGTTTCACAGATGCTTCTGTGTAGTTTTTATGAATATTCCTTTTTCCGCTATAGGCCTCTTAGCGCCCGAATGTCCACTTGCATTTTCTACAGAAAGAGTGTTTCAGAACTGCTCAATCAAAAGTAAGGTTCAACTCTGTTAGTTGAATGCACAGAACAGAAGAAGTTTCACAGATTGCTTCTGTAGTTTTTTTTGAAGATATTCCTTTTCCACTATAGGCCTCTTAGCGCCCTGAATGTCCACTTGCATTTTCTACAGAAAGAGTGTTTCAGAACTGCTCAATCAAAACTAAGGTTCAACTCTGTTAGTTGAATGCACAGAACAGAAGAAGTTTCACAGATTGCTTCTGTGTTTTTTATTTGAATATTCCTTTTTCCACTATAGGCCTCTTAGCGCCCTGAATGTCCACTTGCATTTTCTACAGAAAGAGTGTTTCAGAACTGCTCAATCAAAACTAAGGTTCAACTCTGTTAGTTGAATGCACAGAACAGTAAGAAGTTTCACAGATTGCTTCTGTGTAGTTTTTATTTGAAATATTCCTTTTTCCACTATAGGCCTCTTAGCGCCCTGAATGTCCACTTGCATTTTCTACAGAAAGAGTGTTTCAGAACTGCTCAATCAAAACTAAGGTTCAACTCTGTTAGTTGAATGCACAGAACAGAAGAAGTTTCACAGATTGCTTCTGTGTAGTTTTTTTTGAAGATATTCCTTTTTCCACTATAGGCCTCTTAGCGCCCTGAATGTCCACTTGCATTTTCTACAGAAAGAGTGTTTCAGAACTGCTCAATCAAAATAAGGTTCAACTCTGTTAGTTGAATGCACAGAACAGTAAGAAGTTTCACAGATTGCTTCTGTGTAGTTTTTATTTGAATATTCCTTTTTCCACTATAGGCCTCTTAGCGCCCTGAATGTCCACTTGCATTTTCTACAGAAAGAGTGTTTCAGAACTGCTCAATCAAAAGTAAGGTTCAACTCTGTTAGTTGAATGCACAGAACAGAGAGAAGTTTCACAGATAGCTTCTGTGTAGTTTTTATTTGAACATATTCTTTTTCACTATAGGCCTCTTAGCGCCCTGAATGTCCACTTGCATTTTCTACAGAAAGAGTGTTTCAGAACTGCTCAATAAAACTAAGGTTCAACTCTGTTAGTTGAATGCACAGAACAGTAAGAAGTTTCACAGATTGCTTCTGTAGTTTTTATTTGAGATATTCCTTTTTCCCTATAGGCCTCTTAGCGCCCTGAATGTCCACTTGCATTTTCTACAGAAAGAGTGTTTCAGAACTGCTCAATAAAAACTAGGTTCAATCTGTTAGTTGAATGCACAGAACAGTAAGAAGTTTCACAGATTGCTTCTGTGCAGTTTTTATTTGAAAATATTCCTTTTTCCACTATAGGCCTCTTAGCGCCCTGAATGTCCACTTGCATTTTCTATAGAAAGGTGTTTCAGAACTGCTCAATCAAAAGTAGGTTAAGGTTCAACATCTGTAGTTATTGTGCC
>NW_022096809.1:0-77465 GCF_006542625.1 Nomascus leucogenys
ATGGAATGGAATGGAATGGAATGGTGAAATAAAATGTGAGCTGACATTGTGCAACTGCAATCCATAAAGGGTGAGAGATTGAGAAATTGTTGAAAGAAAGGAATAGAATAGAATAGTGTGGAATGGAATGGAGTGGAATGGAGTGGAATGGACTGGAATGGAATGGAATGGATTGGAATGGAAAAGAATGGAATGCAATGGAATGCAATGGGAAGGAATGCAATGAAGTGGAATGGAATGGAATGGAATGGAATGCAATTTAATGGAATGGAAAGGAATGGAATGGAATGTAATGGAATGTAATGGAATGTAATGGAATGGAATTGGGTGGGGAGGGATGGAATGGCATGGAATGGAATGGAAAGGAAAGGAACGGAATGGAATGGGATGAACGGAATGGAACGGAACAGAATGGAATGGAATGGAATGGAATGGAACGGTGAAACAGAATTTGAGCTGACATGGTGCCACTGCCATCCAGCCAGGGTGACAGATTGAGAAATTGTTGAAAGAAAGGAATAGAATAGAATAGTGTGGAATGGAATGGAATGGAATGGAATGGAATGGAATGGAATGGAAAGAAATGGAATTGAATGGAATGCAATGTAATGGAATGGAATGGTATAGAATGAAATGGATTGGAATGGAATAGAATGGAGTGGAATGGAATGTAATGGAATGGAATGAAATGCAATGAAGTGCAATGGAATCGAATGGAAATGAATGGAAAGAATGGGAATGGAATGGAATGGAACTATGAAATAAAATGTGAGCTGCCATAGTGCAACTGCAATACAGCCAGGGTGACAGGTTGAGAAATTGTTGAAAGAAAGGAATAGAATAGAATACAATAGTGTGGAATGGAATGGAATGGAATGCAATGGAATGGAATGGAGTGCAATGGAATGGAAAAAAATGGAATGGAAAGGAATGGAAAGGAATGGAATGGAATGGAACGGTGAAATAAAATGTGAGCTGACATTGTGCTATTGCGATCCAGCCAGGGTGACAGATTGAGAACTTGTTGAAAGAGAGGAATAAAATAGAATAGTGTGGAATGGAATAGAATGAATTGGAATGGAATAGAATAGAATGGAATTGAATGGAATGGAATGGATTCGAATGGATTGGAATGGAATGGAATGGAATGGAATGGAGTGCAATGGAATGGAAGGGAACGAAATGGAATGTAATGGAACGGAACTGAATGGAACGGAACGGATTGGAATGGAATGCAGTGCAATGGAAAGAAATGGAACTGAAAGGAATGAAATCTATTGAATGGAATGGAATGGAATGGAATGGAATGGAATTTAACGGTGAAATACAATGTGAGCTGACATTGTGCCACTGCAATCCAGCCAGGGTGACAGATTGAGAACATGCTGAAGGAAAGGAATAGAATAGAATAGTTTGGAATGGAATGGAATGGAATTTAATGGATTGCAATGGAATGGAATGGAATGGAATGGAATGAAATGGAATGGAATGGAATGGAATTGAATTGAATGAAATGGAATGGAATGGATTCGAATGGAATGGAACAGTGAAATAAAATGAGACCTGGCTTTGAGCAACCGAAATCCAGCCATGGTGACAGATTGAGAACTTGTTGAAAGAAAGGAATAGAATAGAATACTATGGAATGGAATGGAATGGAATGGAATGGAATGAAATGGAATGGAATGGAAAGGAATGGAATGGAACAGAACTGAATGGAAAGGAACGGAATGGAATGGAGTGCAATGGAAAGGAATGGGAAGGAATGGAACTAAATGGAATGGAATGGAGCAGAACGGAACAGAATGGAATGGAACAGAACAGAAGGGGATGGAAGGGAATGGAATGGAATGGAATGGAGTGCAATGGAATGGATTGCAACGGAATGGAGCAAAATGGAATGGAATGGAATGGAATGGAATGGAATGGAGTCTAATGGAATGGAATGGAATGGAATGGAATGGAATCTAATGGAATGGAATGGAATGGAATGGAATCTAATGGAATGGAGTGGAAGGTAATGGAATGGAGTGGAAGGTAATGGAATGGAATGGAATGGAATGGAATGGAATGGAATGGAATGGAATGGAATGGTGAAATAAAATGTGAGCTGACATTGTGCCCCTGCAATCCAGCCAGGGTGAAAGCTTGAGAACATATTGAAAGAAAGGAATAGAATAGAATAATGTGGAATGGAATGGAATAGAATGGAATGGAATGGAATGGAATAGAATGGAATGGATTGGATTGAGCTGCTTTGAAACACTATTTTTGTAGAATCTGCAAGTGGACAATTGGAGAACATTGAGGCCTATGGTGAAAAACGTAATATCTTCCCATGAAAACTACCCAGAAATATTCTGTGAAACTTTTCTCTGTTCTGTGCATTCATCTATCAGGGTAAAACCTTTCTTTTCATTGAGCTGTTTTGAAATACCCTTTTTCTAGAATCTGCAAGTGGACATTTGGAGAAAATAGAGGACTACGGTGAAAAATGAAATATCCTCCCATAAAAACTACACAGAAGCATTCTGTGAAATTTCTTTCCATACTGCGCATTCGTCTTACAGAGTAGAAACTATCTTTTGATTAAGCAGTTTATAGACACTCTTTTGTAGAATCTGCAAGTGGACATTTGGAGCACTTTGAGGCCTATCATGGAAAAAGGAATATCTTCAATTAAAAACCACACAGAAGCATTCTGTGAAACTTCTCTCTAATCTGTGCATTCACCTAACAGAGTTGAAACTTTCTTTTTATTGAGCTGTGTTGAAACACACTTTTTGCAGAATCTGCAAGGGGATATTTGGAGAACTTTGAGGCCCATGGTGAAAAATGAAATATCTCCCCGTAAAAACTACACAGAAGCATTCTGTGAAACTTCTTTCTATTCTGTGCATTCAACTCACAGAGTAGAAATTTCTTTTGATTGAGCAGTTTTCAGACACTCTTTTTGTAGAATCTGCAAGTGGACATTTGGAGCTTTTTGAGGCCTATAGTGGAAAAAGGAATATCTTCATATAGAAACTACACAGAAGCATTCTGTGAAACTTATTTCTGATCTGTGAATTCCTCTAACAGAGTTGAACCTTTCTTTTGATTGATCTGTTTTGAAGCACACTTCTTGTAGAATCTGCAAGTGGACATTTGGAGAACATTGTAGCCTATGGTGAAAAAAGGAATATCTTCCCAAAAAAACTACACAAACATATTCAGTGAAACTTTTCTCTGTTTTGTGCATTCATCTAACTGAGTTGAACCTTTGTTTTATTGAGCTGTTTAGAAACACTCTTTTTGTAGAATCTGAAAAGTGGACTTTTGGAGAACATTGAGGCCTACGGAGAAAAATGAAATAATATCCCATAAAACTACACAGAAGGATTCTGAGAAACTACTTTCTATTCTATGCATTCATCTCACAGAGTTGAAACTTTCTTTTGATTGCACAGCTTTCAAACAACCTTTTTGTAGAATCTGCAAGTCGACATTTTGAAAACATTGAGGCGTATAGTGAAAAACGAAATGTCTTCCCATAAAAACTACACAGAAGCATTCTGTGAAACTTCTTTCTGATCTGTGCATTCATTTAACAGAGTTGAAACTTTCTTTTGATTGATCTGTTTTGAAACACACTTTTTGTAGAATCTGCAAGTGGACATTTGGAGAGCATTGAGGCCTACGGCGAAAAATGAAATATCTTCCCATAAAAACTTCACAGAAGAATTCTGTGAAACTTCTTTCTATTCTGTGCATTCAACTCATAGAGTAGAAACTTTCTTTTGATTGAGCAGTTTTGCAACACTCTTCTGGTAGAATCTGCAAGTGGATATTTGGAGAATATTGAGGCCTATGTTGAAAAATGAAATAACATAAAAACTACACAGTAGCATTCTGTGCAACTAATTTCTGATCTCTGCATTCATCTAACAGAGCTGAACTTTATTTTGATTGATCTGTTTTGAAACACTGTTTTTGTAGACTCTGCCAGGGGACATTTGGATAAGATTGAGGCCTAAAGTGAAAAACGAAGTATCTTCCCGTAAAAACTACACAGAAGAATTCTGTGAAGCTTCTTTCCATTCAGTGCATTCATCTCACAGAGTAGAAAGTTTCTTTTGATGCAGCAGTTTTGAAACACTCTTTCTGCAGAATCTGCAACTGGAAAGTTGAAGCGCTTTGAGGCCTATATTGGAAAAAGGAATATCTTCAAATTAAAACTACCCAGAAGCATTCTGTGAAACTTCTTTCCGATCTGTGCATTCATCTAAAAGAGTTGTACCTTTCCTTTGATTGATCTGTTTTGAAACACTCTTTTCGTAGAATCTGCAAGTTGACATTTTGAGAACACTGAGGCCTACGTTGAAAAACAAAATATCTTCCCATAAAAACTACATGGAAGCATTCTGTGAAACTTCTTTCTATTCGGCTCCTTCATCTCACAGTGTAGAAACTTTCTTTTGATTGAGGAGTTTGAAACACACTTTTTGTATAATCTGCAAGTGGATATACGGAGAGATTTGAGGTCTATGGTGAAAAACGAAATATCTTCCCATAAAAACTACACAGAAGCATTCTGTGAAACTTCTTCCTATTTTGTGCATTCATCTCACAGAGTAGAACCTTTCTTTTGATTGTGCAGTCTTGAAACACTCTTTTCGTAGAATCTGCAAGTGGACATTTGGACAGCTTTGAGGCCTATGGTGAAAAAGGAAATATCTACCCATAAAAACTACACAGAAACTTTCTGTGAAACTTCTTTCCGTTCTATGCATTCATCTCTAAGAGTTGAAACTTTCTTTTGATTGAGTAGTTTTGAAAAACACCTTTTGTATAATCTGCAAGTGGACATTTGGAGAACATTGAGGCCTTTGGTGAAAAACGAAATATCTTCCCATAAAAACTACTCAGAAGCATTCTGTGAAACTTCTTTCTATTCCGTTCATTGATCTCATGGTATATAAACTTTCTTTTGATTGAGCAGTTTGAAACACTCTTTTTGTAGGATCTGCAAGTGGACATTTGGAGAGATTTCAGGCCTATGGTGAATAACAAAATATCTTCCCAAAAAAAATACACAGAAGCATTCTGTAAAACTTCTTTCTGATCTGTGCATTCATCCAACAGAGTTTAACCTTTCTTTTGTTTGATCTGTTTTGAAACACACTTTTTGTAGACTCTACAAGTGGACATTTTGAGAACATTGAGGCCTAAGTTGAAAAACGAAATATCTTCCCATAAAAACTACACAGAAGCATTCTGTGAAACTTCTTTCTATTCTGTGCATTCATCTCACAGAGTAGAAACTTTCTTTTGATTGAGCAGTCTTGAAACACTCTTTTTATAGAATCTGCAAGTGGACATTTGGACAGCTTTGAGGCCTATGGTGAAAAATGAAATATCTTCCCATAAACACTACACAGAAGAATTCTGTGAAACTTCTTTCCATTAAGTGCATTCATCTCACAGAGTAGAACCTTTCTTTTGATGGAGCAGTTTTGAAACACTCTTTCTGCAGAATCTGCAACTGGAAAGTTGAAGCACTTTGAGGCCTATATTGGAAAAAGGAATATCTTCAAATTAAAACTACCCAGAAGCATTCTGTGAAACTTCTTTCTGATCTGTGCGTTCATCTAAAAGAGTTGTACCTTTCCTTTGATTGATCTGTTTTGAAACACTCTTTTCATAGAATCTGCAAGTTGACATTTGAGAACATTGAGGCCTATGTTGAAAAACAACATATCTTCCCATAAAAACTACACAGAAGAATTCTGTGAAACTTCTTTCTATTCGGTTCCTTCATCTCAAAGTGTAGAAACTTTCTTTTGATTGAGCAATTTGAAACCCACTTTTTGTAGAATCCGCAAGTGGACATTTGGAGAGATTTGAGGCCTATGGTGAAAAACGAAATATCTTCCCATAAAAACTACACAGAAGCATTCTGTGAAACTTCTTTCTATTTTGTGCATTCAGCTCACAGAGTAGAACCTTTCTTTTGATTGTGCAGTCTTGAAACACTCTTTTTGTAGAATCTGCAAGTGGACATTTGGAGAGCTTTGAGGCGTATGGTGAAAAAGGAAATATCTACCCATAAAAACTACACAGAAGCTTTCTGTGAAACTTCTTTCTGTTCTATGCATTCATCTCTAAGAGTTGAAACTTTCTTTTGATTGAGCAGTTTTGAAAAACACTTTTTGTATAATCTGCAAGTGGACATTTGGAGAACACAGAGGCCTTTGGTGAAAAACGAAATATCTTCCCATAAAAACTACTCAGAAGCATTCTGTAAAACTTCTTCCTCATCTGCGCATTCATCAAACAGAGTTGAAACTTTATTTTGATTGAGCTGTTTTGAAACAGTCTTTTTGTACAACCTGCAAGTGGACATTTGGATAACATTGAGGCCTTTAGTGAAAAACGAAATTTCTTCCCATGAAAACTACACAGAAGCATTCTGTGAAACTTCCTTCTATTCTGTGCATTCATCTCACAGAGTTGAAAATTTCTTTTGATTGAGTAGTTTTGACACACACTTTTTGTATAATGCGCAAGTGGACATTTGGGGAACATTGAGGCCTACAGTGAAAAACGAATTATCTTCCCATTAAAACTACACAGAAGCATTCTGTGAAACTTCTTTCTATTCTATGCATTCATCTCACAGAGTACAACTTTTCTTTTCATTGAGCAGTCTTGAAACACTCTTTTTATAAAATCTGTAATTGGACATTTGCAGAGCTTTGAGGCCTATGGTGATAAACGAAATATCTTCCCATGAAAACTACACAGAAGCATTCTGTGAAACTTCTTTCTATTCTGTGCATTCATCTCACAGAGTAGAAACTTTTTTTGATTGTGCAGTCTTGAAACACTGGAGACCTTTGAGGCCTATGGTGAAAAAGGAAATATCTTAGCATAAAAACTACACAGAAGATTTCTGTGATACTTCTTTCTGTTCTGTGCATTCATTTCACAGATTTGAACATTTCTTTTGAGTGAGCAGTTTTGAAACACTCTTTTTGTATAATCTGCAGGTGGACATTTGGAGAACATTGAGGCCTTTGGTGAAAAACTAAATATCTTCCCATAAAAACTACACAGAAGCATTCTGTGAAACTTTTTTCTGGTCTGTGCATTCATCTAACAGTTGAACATTTCTTTTGATTCAACTGTTTTGAAACACTGTTTTTGTAGAATCTGCAAGTATACATTTGGAGAACATTGAGGTCTATGGTGAAAAACGAAATATCTTCCCATAAAAACTACACAGAAGCATTCTGTGAAACGTCTTTCTATTTTGAGCATTCATCTCACAGAGTAGAATCTTTCTTTTGATGGAGCTGTTTTGAACCACCCTTTTTGTAGAATCTGCAAGTCGACATTTGTAGAATATTGAAGCCTATGGTGAAAAAAGGAATATCTTCACATAAAAACTAAACTGAAGCATTCTGTGAAACTTCTTTCCCTTCTGCGCATTCATCTCACAGAGTTGAAAGTTTCTTTTTATTGAGCAATTTTGAAACACTCTTTTTGTAGAATCTGCAAGTAGACATTTGGAGAGCATTGAGACCTATGGTGAAAAATGAAATATCTTCCTATAAAAACTACACAGAAGCATTCTGTGAAACTTCTATCTAATCTGTGCATTCAACTAACAGAGTTTAACCTTTCTTTTGATTGCCCAGTGTTGAAACACACTTTTTGGAGAATCTAGAAGTGGAGATTTGGAGAACATTGAGACCTATAATGAATAACGAAATATCTTCCCATGAAAACTACACAGATGAATTCTGTGAAACGTCTTCCTCACACGTGCATTCAACTAACAGACTTGAACCTTTCTTTTGAAAAACACTTTTTGTAGGATCTGCAGGTGGACATTTGGAGAATATTGGGGCCTATAGTGATAAAGGAAATATCTTCAAGTAAATACTACAAAAATGCATTCTGTGAAACATTTCTCTGTTGTGTGCATTCATCTAACAGAGTTGAAACTTTCTTTTGATTGAGCTGTTTTGAAACACACTTTTTGTAGAATATGCAAGTGGAGATTTGGAGAACATGGGGTCCTACGGTGAAAAACGAAATATCTTCCCATAAAAACTACACAGAAGGATTCTGTGAAACTTCTTTCTATTCTATGCATTCATTTAACATAGTAGCACCTTTCTTTTGATTGAGGAGTTTTGAAACACTCTTTTAAGTAGCATTTTCAAGTGGACATTTGGAGAGCCATGAGGCCTATGGTGAATACTGGCATATCTTCCCATAAAAACTACACAGAGGCATTCAGTGAAACTTCCTTCTATTCTGTGCATTCATCTCACAGAGTTGAAAATTTCTTTTGATTGAGCAGTTTTGAAACACTCTTTTTGTAGAATCTGCAAGTGGACATTTGGAGAACATAGAGGCCTATGGTGAAAAACGAAATATCTTCCCATAAATACTACACAGAAGAATTCTGTGAAACATTTTCTATTCTGTGCATTCACCTCACGGAGTAGAACCTTTGTTTTGATTGAGCAGTTTTGAAACACTCTTTTTGTAGAATCTGCATGTGGATATTTGGAGCGCTTTGAGGCCTATTGTGGAGAAAGGAATATCTTCAAATAAAAACTACACAGAAGCATTCTGTGAAACTTCTTTCTGATCTGTGCGTTCATCCAACAGAGTTGAACATTTCTTTTGATTGATCTGCTTTGAAACTCTCTTTCTGTAGAATCTGTAAGTGGACATTTGGCGTATATGGAGGCCTACGGTGAAAAACGAATTATCTTACTATAAAAACTACACAGAAGCATTCTGTGAAACTTCTTTCTATTCAGTTCATTCATCCCACAGAGTAGAAAATTTCGCTTTATTGAGCAGTTTAGAAACACTCTTTTTCTAGAATCTGCAAGGGTCAGTTGGAGAGGTAAGGTGGCCTAAGGTAAAAAATGAAATATCTTCCCATAAAAACTACATGGAAGCATTCTGTGAAACTTCTTTCTGATCTGTGCATTCATCTAACAGAGTTGAACTTTTCTTTTGATTGAGCAGTTTTGAAACACTGTTTTTGTAGAATCTGGCAGTGGGCATTTGGAGAACATTGAGGCCTATAGTGAAAAATGAAATATCTTCAAGTAAAAACTACACAGAAGCATGCTGTGAAACTTCTATCTGATCTGTGCATTCATCTAAGAGAGTTGAACATTTCTTTTGATTGAGCAATTTTGATACACAGTTTTTATAGAATCTGCAAGGGGACATTTGGAGAACATTGGGGCCTACAGTTAAAAACGAAATATCTTCCCATAAAAACTACAGAGAAGCATTCTGTGAAACTTCGTTCTATTCTGTGCATTCACCTCACAGAGTAGAACCTTTCTTTTGATTGAGCAGTTTTGAAAAACTTTTTTTGTAGAATCTGCAAGTGGACATTTGCAGCACTTTGAGGCCTATCGTGGAAAAAGGAATATCTTCAAATAAAAACTTCACAGAAGCATTCTGTGAAACTTCTTTCTTATCTGTGCATTCATCCAACACAGTTGAACCTTTCTTTTGATTGATCTGTTTTGAAACACACTTTTTGTAGGATCTGCATGTGGACATTTGGAGAACATTGAGGCCTATAGTGAAAAACGAAATATCTTCCCCTAAAAATTACACAGAAGTATTCTGTGAAACTTATTTATATTCTGTGAATTCATCTCACAGAGGTGAACCTTTCTTTTGATTGAGCAGTTTTTAAACACTCTTTTTTTAGAATTTGCACTTGGACAATTGGAGAACACTGAGGCCTATAGTGAAAAATGAAATATCATCAAGTAAAAACTACACAGAAGCATTCTGTGAAACTTTACTGTGTTCTGTGAATTCATCTAACGGAGTTGAACCTTTCTTTTGATTGAACTGTTTTGAAACACTCTTTTTGTAGAATCTGCAAACGGACATTTGGAGAACATTGAGGCCTATGGTGAAAAATGAAATATCTACCCATAAAAACTACACAGAACCACTCTGTGAAACTTCTTTGTATTCTGTGCATTCATCTCACCGAGTAGAAACTTTCTTTTGATTGAGCAGTTTTGAAACACACTTTTTGTATAATCTGCAAGTGGATATTTGGAGAATATTGAGGCCTACAGTGAAAAACGATATATCTTCCCATAAAAACTACTCCAAAGCAATCTGTGAAACTTCTTTCTGCTCTGAGCATTCACCTAATGGAGTTCAAACTTTCATTTGATTGAGCTGATTTGAAACGCTCCTTTTGCAGAATCAGCAAGTGGACATTTGGAGAACATTGAGGCCTGTGGTGAAAAACGAAATATGTTCCCATAAAAACTACACAGAAGCATTCTGTGAAACTTTTCTCTGTTCTGTGTATTCATCTAACAGAGTTGAAACTTTCTTTTGATTGAGCTGTTTTGAAACAGTCTTTCAGTAGAATCTGAAAGTGGACATTTGGAGAATATTGAGGCCTTCCATGAAAAAACGAAATATCTTACCATAAAAACGATACAGAAGCATTGTGTGAAACTTCTTTCTGTTCTGTGCATTCATCTCACAGATTTGAATCATTCTTTTGATTGAGCAGTTTTGAAACACTCTTTTTGTAGAATCTGCACTTTTGCATTTGGAGAACATTGAGGCCTAGAGTGAAAAACGAAATATCTTCAAGTGAAAACTACACAGAAGCATTCTGTGAAACTTCTTTCTGATCTGTGCATTCATCTAAGATACTTGAACCTTTCTTTTGATTGAGCAATTTTGAAACACACTTTTTATAGCATCTGCAAGTGGACATTTGGAGAACATTGAGGCCTAAGGTGAAAAACTACAAACTACACAGAAGCATTCTGTGAAACTTCTTTCTATTCCGTGTGTTCACCTCACAGAGTAGAACCTTTCTTTTGATTGAGCAGTTTTGAAACACTCTTTTTGTAGAATCTGCAAATGGACATTTGGAGCGCTTTGAAGCCTTACATGGAAAAAGTAATATCTTCAAATAAATTCTACATGGAAGCGTTCTGTGAAACTTCTTACTGATCTGTGCATTCATCTAACAGAGTTGAACCTTTCTTTTGATTGATCTGTTTCGAAACACTCTTTTTGTAGAATCTGGAAGTGGACATTTGGAGAACATTGAAGCCTATGGTGAAAAACAAAATATCTTCCCATAAAACTAAACAGAAGCATTCTGTGAAACTTCTTTCTAACCTGTGAATTCATCTAACAGAGTTTAAACTTTCTTTTGATTGTGCAGTTTTGAAACACTCCTATTGTAGAATCTGCAAGTGGACATTTGGAGAATATTGAGGCCTGTGGTGAAGAATGAAATATCTTCCCATAAAAACTACACAGAAGCATTCAGTGAAACTTCCTTCTATTCTGTGCATTCGTTTCACAGAGTTGAACCTTTCTTTTGATTGGGCAGTTTTGACACACTTTTTTTGTAGAATCTGCAAGTGGACATTTGGAGAATATTGATGCCTATGGTGAAAAACGAAATATCTTACCATAAAAACTTCACAGAAACATTCTGTGTAACTACTTTCTGATCTGTGCATTCATCTAGCAGAGTTGAAATTTTCTTTTGATTGAGCTGTTTTGAAACACTCTTTTTGTAGGATCTGCAAGTGGACTTTTGGAGAACATTGAGGCATACGTTGAAAAATGAAATATCTTCCCATAAAAACTAAACAGAAGAATTCTGTGAAACTTCTTTCTATTCTGTGAATTCGCCTCACAGAGTAGAACCTTTCTTTTGGTTGAGAAGTTTGAAACAGTCTTTTTGTAGAATCTGCAAGTGGACATTTGGAGCGCTTTGAGGCCTAACTTGGAAAAAGGAATATCTCCAAATAAAAACTTCACAGAAGCATTCTGTGTAACTACTTTCTGATCTGTGCACTCATCTACCAGAGTTGAACATTTCTTTTTATTGATCTGTTTTAATACACCCTTTTTGTAGAATCTGCCAGTGGATATTTGCAGAACATTGAGGCCTTTCGTGAAAAACGAAATATCTTCCCATAAAAACTGCACAGAAGCATTCTGTGAAACTTCTTTCTAATCTGTGCATTATTGTCACAGAGTTGAAACTTTCTTTTGATTGAGCGGTTTTGAAACACACTGTTTGGGGAATCTGCAATTGGACATTTTGAGAACATTGGGTGCTACAGTGAAAAACAAAATATCTTCCCATAAAAACTACACAGAAGCATTCTGTGAAACTTCTTTTGGATCCGTGCATGCATGTAACAGAGTTGAAACTTTTTTTAGATTGAGCTGTTTTGAAACACTCTTTTTGTAGAATCTGGAACAGGACATTTGGAGAATATTGAGGCCAACGGTGAAGAACAAAATATCTTCCCATAAAAACTACACAGAAGCATACTGTGAAACAACTTTCTAATCTATAAATTCATCTAACAGTGTTTAAACTTTCCTTTTAATGCGCAGTTTTGAAGCACTCTTATTGTAGAATCTGCAAGTGGACATTTGGAGAACATTGAGGCCTGTGGTGAAGAACAAAATATCTTCCCATAAAAACTACATAGAAGCATTCTGTGAAAATTTTCTCTGTTCTGTGCTTTCAACTAACGGAGTTGAAACTTTCTTTTGATTGAGCTGTTTTGGAACACATTTTGTGTAAAATCTGCAAGTGGAAATTTGGAGCGATTTGATGCCCATCATGGAAAAGGAATATCTTTAAATAAGCACTACACAGAAGTATTCTGTGAAACTTCTTTCTGATCTGTGCATTCATCTAACAGATTTGAACCTTTGTTTTGATTGAGCTGTTTTGAAACACTCTTTTTGTAGAATCTGCAGGTGCATATTTGGGGAACATTGAGGCCTACGTTGAGAAACCAAATATCGTCCAATAAAAACTACACAGAAGAATTCTGTGAAACTTTTTTCTATTCTGTGCATTCACCTCACAGAATTGAACTTTCTTTTGATTGAGCAGTTTTCAAACACTCTTTTTGTAGAATCTGCTAGTGGACATTTGGAGCACTTTGAGGCCTATCGTGGAAAAAGGAATATCTTCAAATAAAATCTACACAGAAGCATACTGGGAAACTTCTTTCCGATCTGTGCATTCATCTAACAGAGTTCAACATTTCTTTTGATTGAGCTGTTTTGTAACACTCTTTTCGTAGAATCTGCAAGTGGACATTTGCAGAACATCGAGGCCTATGGTGAAAAATGAAATATCTTGCCATAAAAACTACACAGAAGCATTATGTGAAAATTTTTCTATTCTGTGTATTCATCACACAGAGTAGAACCTTTGTTTTGATTGAGCTGTTTTGAAACACTCTTTTTGGAGAATCTGCAGTTGGATATTTGGGGAACATTGAGGCCTACATTGGAAAACAAATATCGTCCAATAAAAACTACATAGAAACATTCTGTGAAACTTCTTTCTATTCTGTGCATTCACCTCACAGGGTAGAACCTTCCTTTTGATTGAGCCGTTTTGAGACACTCTTTTGTTAGAACCTGCAAGTGAACATTTGGAGAACATTGAGGCCAATATGGAAAAACGAAATATCTTCAAGTAAAAACTACACAGAAGCATTCTGTGAAACTTCTTGCTGATCTGTGCTTTTATCTAACAGAGTTGAAAATTTCTTTTGATTGAGCTGTTTTGAAACACTCTTTTTGTAGAATCTGCAAGTGGACATTTGGAGCGCTTTCAGGCCTGTAATTTAAAAAGGAATATCTTCAAATAAAAACTACACAGAAGCATTCTGTGAAACTACTTTCTGATCTATGCATTCATCTTACAGAGTGGAAACTTTCTTTTGATTGATTTGTTTGAAACACACTTTTTGTAGAATCTGCAAGCGGACATTTGGAGAACATTGAAGCCTACAATGGAAAACGAAATATCTTCCCATAAAAACTTCACAGAAGCATTCTGTGAAACTTCTGTCTATTCCGTGCATTCACCTCACAGAGTAGAAACTTTCTTTTGATAGAGCAGTTTTCAAACAATCTTTTTGTAGGATCTACAAGTGGACATTTGGAGCGCTTTGGGGCCTATCATGGAAAAAGGAATATCTTCAAATAAAAATTACATGGAAGCATTCTGTGAAACTTCGTTCTGATCTGTGCATTCATCTAACAGAGTTGAACCTTTCTTTTGATTGTGCTGTTTTGAGACACTCTTTCTGTGGAAACTGCAAGTGGATGCTTGGCGAACATTGAGGCATCCGGTGAAAAACAGTATATCTTGCAATAAAAACTACACAGAAGCATTCTGTGAAACTTCTTTCTAATCTGTATGTTCATCTAACAGAGGTAAAAGTTTCTTTTGATTGCACAGTTTTGTGACAGTGTTATTGCAGAATCTGCAAGTGGATATTTGGAGAAAACTGAGGCCTATGGTGAAAAACATATCTTCCCATGAAAACTACACAGAAGGATTCTGTGAAAATTTTCTCTGTTCTCTGCATTCGTCTAACAGAGTTGAAACTTTCTTTTGATTGAGCTGTTTTGGAACACACTTTTTGTAGAATCTGCAAGTGGACATTTTGAGTGCTTTGAGGCCTATTGTGGAAAAAGGAATATCTTCAAATAAAAACTACACAGAAGCATACTGTGAAACTTCTTTCTGATCTGTGCATTCATCTAAAAGAGTTCAACATTTTCTTTGATTGAGCTGTTTTGTAACCCTCTTTTTGAAGAATCTGCAAGTGGACATTTGCAGAACATTGAGGCCTATGGTGAAAAACGTAATATCTTGCCCTAAAAACTACACAGAAGCATTCTGTGAAACATTTTTCAATTCTGTGCATTCATCTCACAGATTAGAGCTTTTCCTTTGATTGAGCAGGTTTGAAACATTCTTTTAATAGAATCTGCAAGTGGACATTTGGAGAGCTTTGAGGGTATGGTGAAAAACGAAATATCTTCACGTAAAAACTACACCGAATACTTCTGTGAAACTTCATTCTATTCTGTGCATTCATCTCACAGAGTTGAACATTTGTTTTGATTGAGCAGTTTTGAAACACTCTTTTTGTAAAATCTGCAAGTGGACATTTGGAGAACATTGAGTCCTACGGTGAAAAACATATCTTCCCATGAAAACAACACAGAAGCATTCTGTGAAACTTCTTTCAGATCTTTGCATTCATGTAACAGAGTTGAATCTTTCTTTTGATTGACCTGTTTTGAAACACTCTTTTGTAGAATCTGCAAGTGGACATTTTGAGAACACTGAGGCCTATGGTGGAAAACATAATATCTTCCCATAAAAACAACACAGAAGCATTCTGTGAAACTTCTTTCTGATCCTTGCATTCATCTAACAGAGTTGAAACTTTCTTTTGATTGAGCTTTTTTGAAACACACTTTTTGTAAAATCTGCAAGTGGACATTTGGCGAATATAGAGGCCTATGGTGAAAAACAAAATATCTTCCCATAAAAACTACAAAGAAGGATTCTGTGAATCTGTTCTCTGTTTTGTGCATTCGTCTAATGGAGTTGAAACTTTCTTTTGATTGAGGTGTTTTGAAACACTCTTTTTGTAGAATCTGCAAGTGGACTTTTGGAGAACATTGAGGCATACGTTGAAAAATGAAATATCTTCCCATAAAAACTAAACAGAAGAATTCTGTGAAACTTCTTTCTATTCTGTTCATTCATCTCAGAGAGTAGAACCTTTCTTTTGACTGAGTAGTTTTGAAACACTCTTTTTGTAGAATCTGCAAGTGGACATTTGGCAAATATTGAGGCCTACGGAGGAAAACGAAATATCTTCCATAAAAACTACACAGAAGCATTCTGTGATACTTCTTTCTAATCTGTGCATTCATCTAACAGAATTTAAAATGTCTTTTGATTGCGCACTGTTGAAACACTCTTATTGTGGGATCTACAAATGGACATTTTGTGAACATTGAGGCCTATGGTGAAAAACGAAATATTTTCCAATAGAAACGACACAGAAGCATTCTGTGAAACTTCTTCCTGATGTGAGCATTCACCTCACAGAATTGAATTTTTTCTTGATTGAGCGTTTTTGAAACACTCTTTTTGAAGAATCTGCAAATGGACATTTGGAGAACATTGAGACCTATGGTGGAAAATGAAATATCTTTCTATAAAAACTACAAAGAAACATTCTGTGAAACTTCTTTCAGATCTGTGCATTCATCTAACAGAGTTGAACCTTTCTTTTGATTCAGCTCTTTTGAAACACTCTTTTTGTAGAATCTGCAAGCAGACATTTGGAGAACTTTGAGGCCTATTTTGAAAAACGTAATATCTTCTCATAAAAACTACACAGAAGCATTCTGTGAAACTTCGTTCTGATCTGTGCATTCATCTAACAGAGTCGAAACTTTCTTTTGATTGAGATGTTTTGAAACACACTTTTTGTAGAATCTGCAAGTGGACATTTGGAGAAAATTGAGGCCTACAGTGAAAAATGAAATATCTTCCCCCAAAAAAATACACAGAAGCATTCGGTAAACTTCTTTCTATTCTGTAGATTCATCACACAGTAGAACTTTTCCTTTGATTGAGCAGTTTTGAAAAACTCTTTTTGTAGAATCTGCAAGTGGACATTTTGAGAGCTTGGAGGCCTATGGTGAAAAACGAAACATCTTCAAGTAAAAAGTACACAGAATACTTCTGTGAAACTTCATCCTATTCTGTGCATTCATCTCACAGAGTTGAAACTTTCTTTTGATTGAGCAGTTTTGATACACTCTTTTTGTAGAATCAGCAAGTCGACATTTGGAGAACATTGAGGCCTATGGTGAAAAACGTAATATCATCTCATAAAAACTACACAGAAGAACTCTGTGAAACTTCTTTCTAATCTGTGCAATCATCTAACAGAGTTTAACCTTTCTTTTGATTGTGCAGTTTTGAAAATCTCTTTTTGTACAATTTGAAAGTGGACATTTAGTGAATATTGAGGTCTATGGTGAAAAACGAAATATCTTCCCATAAAAACTACACAGAAGCATTATGTGAAACTTCTTTCTGATCTGTGCATTCACCTAACAGAGTTGAACCTTTCTTTTGATTGATCTGTTTTGAAACACTCTTTTTGTAGAAACTGCAAGTGGACATTTGGAGAACATTGAGGCGTAAGGTGAAAAACGAAATATCTTCCCTTAAAAACTACACAGAAGAATTCTGTGAAAATTTTCTCTGTTCTGTGCATTCATCTCACATGGTTGAAACTTTCTTTTGATTGAGCTGTTTTGGAACACTTTTTTTGTAGAACATGCAAGTGGACATTTTGAGCGCTTTGAGGCCTACTGTGGAAAAAGGAATATCTTCAAATAAACACTACATAGAAGCATTCTGTGAAACTTCTTTGTGATCTGTGCATTTATCTAACAGAGTTGAAACTTTGTTTTGATTGAACTGTTTTGAAACAATCTTTTTGTAGAATCTGCAAGTGGACATTTGGAGAACATTGAGGCCTACAGTGAGAAACAAAATATCTTCACATAAAAACTACACAGAAGCATTCTGTGAAACTTCTTTCTATTCAGTGCATTCATCTCACGGAATAGAACCTTTCTTTTGATTGAGAAGTTTTGAAACACTCTTTTTGTAGAATCTGCAAGTGGACATTTTGAGCTCTTTGGGGCCTATCATGGAAAAAGGAATATCTTCAAATAAAAACTACACAGAAGCATTCTGTGAAACTTCTTCCTGATCTGTGCATTCACCTACCAGAGTTGAACCTTTCTTTTGTTTGATCTGTTTTGAAACACACTTTTTGTAGTATCTGCAGTTGGACATTTGGTGAACATTTAGGCCTATAGTGAAAAATGAAATATCTTCCCATAAAAACTACACAGAAGGATTCTGTGAAACTTTTCTCTGTTCTGTGCATTCATCTAACAGAGTTGAAACTTTCTTGTGATTGAGCTGTTTTGAAACACACTTTTTGTAGAATCTGCAAATGGACATTTGGAGAACATTGAGGCCTATGGTGAAAAACGAAATATCTTCCCATAAAAACCACACAGAAGCATTCTGTGAAACTTCTTTCTATTCAGTGCATTCGTCTCACATAGTTGAACCTTTCTTTAGATGGTGCAGTTTTGAAACACTCTTTTTGTTGAATCTGCAAGTGGACATTTGGAGGGCATTGAGGCCTATGGTGAAAAACGAAATATCTTCAAGTAAAAACTACACAGAAGCATTTTGTGAAACTTCTTTCTATTCTGTTAATTCATCTCACAGAGTAGAAACTTTCTTTTGATTGAGCAGTTTTGAAACACTCTTTTTGTAGAATCTGCGAGAGGACATTTGGAGCACTTTGAGGCCTATCGTCGAAAAAAGAATATCTTCAAATAAAAACTACACAGAAGCATTCTGTGAAACTTCTTTCTATTCTGTGCATTCATCTAACAGAGCTTAAACTGTCTTTTGATTGCGCAGTTTTGAAACACTCTTATTTTAGAATCTGCATGTGGACATTTGGAGAACAAAGAGACCTATGGTGAAAAACGAAATATCTTCCTATAAAAACTACACAGATGCATTCTGTGAAACTTCTTCCTGATCTGTGCATTCGTCTAACAGAGTTGAATCTTTCTTTTGATTGAGCAGATTTGAAACACTCTTTTTGTCGAATCTGCAAGTGGACATTTGGAGAACATTGAGGCCTATAGTGATAAACGAATTGTCTTCCCATAAAAACCGCACCGAAGCACTCTGTGAAAATGCTTTCTATTCTGTGGAGTGGAGTGGAGTGGATTCTAGAGGAAAAGAATGGAATGGAATGGATTGGATTGGACTGGAATACAACGAAAAAAATGCAGTGGAGTGTAATGGAGTACAATGGAGAAGAAAGAAAGGGAGTGGAGTGGTGTTAAACGGATTGGAATGGAATGGAATTGAAAGGAATAGATTGGAATTTCTTGGAGTAGTCAGGAATTGATTTGAATGGGAAGAATTTTTTGCCATGGAGTGGAGATGGGTGGAGTGGAGAGGAGTGGATTTGAATTAAATGGAATGGAATGCAATGGAATGGAATGGAATGGAATGCAGTGGATTGGAGTGGAGTGGAGTGTATTGGAGAAGAATGGAATGGAATGGAAAGCAATGGAAAGGAACGGAATACAATGGAACAGAATGAAAATTTATGGAATGCAATTGAATGCAGGGGAGTGGAGTGCAGAGTATTGGAATTGAATTTAATGGAGAGGAGTGTAGGGGAGTGTAGTGGAATGGGAAGCAATGGAATGGATTGGAGTGGACTGGAGTGGAATGGGGGGGACTAGAGTGGATTCTGGTGGAATGAAATGGAATGCAATAGAATAAAATGGAAGGGAATGCAGTGGATTGGAGTGCAGTTGCATGGAGCGGAATGGAATGGAATCAAATGGAATGATACGGAACGGAATGGAACGGAACACAACGGATCAGAATGTAATGGAATGCAATTCAATGGAATGGAATGGAATGGAATGGAAAGGAATGGATTGAAATGCATTGGAATGGAATAGAATTGAATGGATTGGAATGCACTGCACTGAAATGGAATGCAAAACAATGCAATAGAATGGAATAGAACAAAATGCAGTGGAGTGCAGTGGATTGGAATGGAGAAAAAAGGAAGGGAGTGGAGTGGAGCGGAGCGGAGTGGAATGGAATGGAATGGAATGGAATGGAATGGAATGGAAAAGTGCAGTGGAGTGTAGTGGAGTTGAATGGAGAAGAAAGGAAGGAAGTGCAGTGGAGTGGAATGGAATGGAAAGGAATGGAGTGGAATGGAATGGAATGGAAAGCAAAGGAATGACATGGAATGGAGTCGAATGGAATGGAATGGAATGGAGGGGAGTGGACTGGAATGGAGGCGTATAGGAAGGAATGAAATGCAGTGGAGTGCAGAGCAGTGGAGTTGAGAAATGTGGATTTGAATTGAATGGAATGGAATGGCATGGATTAGAGAGGAGTGGAGTGGATTGTACTGGAATATAATGGAATTGAATGGAATGGAATGGAATGGAATGTAAGGATTGGAATGGAATGTAATGTAAGGATTGGAATAGAATGGAATGGACTGGAATGAAATGGAATGGAATGGAATGGAAAGGATTGGAATGGAATGGAATGGAATTTAATGGAATGGAATTTATTGGAATGGAATGGAACGGAATGGAATGGAATGGAATGGAATGGAATGGAATGGAATGGAATGGAATGGAGTGGACTGGAATGGAGGCGATTGGGAAGGAATGGAATGTAGTGGGGTGGAGAGGAATGAAGTGTAGAAGAGTGGATTTGAACAGATTGGAATGCAATGCAATGGAATGAATAGAATGGAATAGAATGGAGTTCAGTGGATTGGAATGGAGTTGGGTGGAGGGGAATGGAATTGAAAGGAATAGAAAGGAATGGATTGGAAAGGAATGGAATCGAATCAAAAGGAATGGAAGGAATGCAATGCAATGGAATGGAATGGAATGCAAAAAAGTGCAGTGGAGTGGAATGGAGTAGAAAGGAAGGGAGGGGAGTGGAGTGAAATGGAGTTTAAAGGAATTGAGTGCAATGGAATGGAATGGAATGGAGTGGAGTGGACAGGAATGGAGCCGAATGGGAAAGAATGGAATGCAGTTGAGTGGAGAGGAGTGGAGTGGAGAAGAGCAGATTTCAAAGGAATGGAATGGAATGCAATGGATTTGAGTGGAGTGGAGTGGATTATTGTTGAAAAGAATGGAATGGAATGGAACGGAATGGAATGGAATGAAATTGAATGGAATGTAATGGCATGGAATGGAATGGAATGCAATGGAATGGAATAGAAAGGAATGGATTGGAAAGGAATGGAATCGAATCAAAAGGAATGGAAGGAATGCAATGCAATGGAATGGAATGGAATGCAAAAAAGTGCAGTGGAGTGCAGTGGAGTGGAATGGAGTAGAAAGGAAGGGAGGGGAGTGGAGTGAAATGGAGTTTAAAGGAATTGAGTGCAATGGAATGGAATGGAATGGAGTGGAGTGGACAGGAATGGAGCCGAATGGGAAAGAATGGAATGCAGTTGAGTGGAGAGGAGTGGAGTGGAGAAGAGCAGATTTCAAAGGAATGGAATGGAATGCAATGGATTTGAGTGGAGTGGAGTGGATTATTGTTGAAAAGAATGGAATGGAATGGAACGGAATGGAATGGAATGAAATTGAATGGAATGTAATGGCATGGAATGGAATGGAATGCAATGGAATGGAATGGAATGGAATGGAATGCAAAGGAATGGAATGGAATGGAATGGAAAGGAAAAAGTGCAGTGGAGTGCAGTGGATTGGAATGGAGAAGAAAGGAAGGGAACGGAGTGGAGTAGAATGGTGTGGAATGAAATGGAATGGAAAGGAATGGAATGGAATGGAATGAAGTGTCCTGGAATGGAGTCGAATGAGAAGGAGTCAAACGCAGAGGAGTGGAGAGGACTGGAGTGGAGAAGTGAGGATTTGAATTCAACGGAATGGTATGGAATGGATTGGAGTGGAGTGGAGGGGATTCTAGTGGAATAGAATGGAATGGACTGGAATGGAAGGGAAAGGAATGGAAGGGAAAAATTGCATTGGTGTCTAGTGGAGTGGTATGGAGAAGAAAGGAAGGTAGTGGATTGGAGTGGAATGGACTGGAATGGATTGGAGTGGAATGGAATGGATTGGAAGGGAATGGAATGGAACAGATTCGAATGGGAAGGAATTGAATGGAGAAAAGTGCAGTGTATTGCAATGGAGTGGAAAGGAGAAGAAAGGAAGGGAATGGAGTGGAGTGTAATAGAGTGGAATGGAATGGATTGGAATGGAGTGGAAGGGAAGGGAGTGGAATGGAATGGAATGGAATGGAATGGAATGGAATGGAATGGAATGTAGTGGACAGCAATAGAGGTGAATGGGAAGGAATAGAATGCAATTGAGTGGAGAGGAGTGGAGCAGAGAAGAGTGGATTTGAGTTGAATGGAATGGAATGGAAATGAAGGGAGTGGAGTGGGGTGGATTTTAGTGGAAAAGAATGGAATGGAATGGAATGGAAAAATGTGCAGTGAAGTGTAGTGGAGTGGAATGGAGAAGAAAGGAAGGGATTGGAGTGAAGTGGAACACACTGGAAAGTAATGGAATGGAAAGAAATGGAATGGAAAGGATTAGAGTGGAAAGAAGGCGAATGGGAAGGAATGGAATGCAGTGGAGTGGAGAGTAGTGGAGTGGAGAAGATTGGATTAGAATTGAAGGGAATTTAATGCAATGGAATGGAATGGAATAGAATGGAATGCAGTGGATTGGAGTGGAGTGGGTTGGAGTAGAATGGAATGGAATGGAAAGTAATGGAATGGAATGCAATACAATGGAATTGAATGGAATGCAGTGGATTGGGGTGCAGTTGCGTGGAGGGGAATGGAATGGATTGGAATGGAATGGAATGAAATGGAAAGTTACTGAATGGAAAGGAATGGAATGGAATGCAATGGAATGGACTGGAATGCAATGGAATTCAAAAAAGTGCAGTGAAGTGCAGTGGAGTGGAATGGAGAATAAAGGATGGGAGTGGAGTGGAGTGGAAAAGAGTGGAATGGAATGGAATGGAAAGGAATGGAATGGAATGAAACAGAATGGAATGGACAGGAGTAGAAGTGAATGGGAAGGATTGGAATGCAGTGGAGTGAAGAGGAATTTAGTGGAGAAGAGTGGATTTCAATTTAATTAAATGGAATGGAATGGATTGGAGAGGAATGGAGTGGATTCTAGAGGAAAAGAATACAATGGATTGGAAAGGATTGGAATGGAATGGAATGGAATGGAATGGAATGGAATGGAATGGAATAGAATTGAATGGAATGGAAAAATGTACAAAGGAGTGCAGTGGAGTGGAATGGAGAACAAAGGAACTGAGTGGAGTGCAGTGGAATGGAGCGGAAAGTAAATGAATGCAGTGGAATGAATGGAATTGAATGGAATGGAGTGGACTGGAATGTAGGCGAATGAGAAGGAATGGAATGCAGTGGAGTGGAGAGGAGTGGAGAAGAATAGATATCAATTGATGGGAATGGAATGGAATGGAACGGATTGGAGTGCAGTGGAGTGGACTCTAAGGGAAACGAATGGAATGGAATGAAAAGTAATGGAATAGAATACAATGGAAAGGAATGGAATGGAATGGAATGGAATGGAATGGAAAGGAGTGGAATGGAATGCAGGCGAATCAGAAGGAATGCAATGCAATGGAGTGGAGAGGTGTGGAGAGGAGAAGAGTGGATTTGAATTCAGTGAATGGAACGCAATGCAATAGGATGGAATGGAATGGAGTGCAGTGGATTGAAGTGGAGTGGATTGGAGTAGATTGGAATGGAATGGAAAGAAATGGAATGGAATGCAATGGAATGGAATGGAATGGAAAAAAGTGCAGTGGAGTGCAGTGGATAGGCACGGAGAAGAAAGGAAGGGAGTGGAGTTGAGTGGAATGGAGTGGAAAGGAATGGTATGGAATGGAATGGAATAGAGTGGAATGGAATGGAGGCGAATGGGAAGGAAAGGAATGCAGTGGTGTGGAGAGGAGTGGAGTGCAGAAGAGTCGATTTGAATGGAATGGAATGGAATTAATGGAAAAAAGAGAAGTGGAGTGTAGGGAAATGCAATGGAGAAGAAAGGAGCGGAGTGGAGTGGTGTGGAATGGAATGGAATGGAATGGAATGGAATGGAATCGACTGGAATAGAGGCAAATGGGGAGGAATGGAATGCAGTGGAGTGTAGAGGAGTGGAGTGGAGAAGAGTGGATTTGAATTCAATGGAATGGATGCAATGAAATGAAACGGAATGGGATGGAGTGGAGTGGAGTGCAGTGTACTGGAAATGAATGGTATGGAGAGGAGTGTAGTGGAGTGGAGAGGAATGGGAAGGAATGGAATGGAGTGAAATGGAGTGGAGTGGAGTGGAGTGTAGAGGAGTGGAGGGTAGTAGAGGGGATTCACGTGGAATGGATTGGAATGGAACAGAATAGAATGGAATGGAATGCAGTGGATTGGAATGGAGTTGCATGGAGTGGAATGGAATGGAACGGAATGGAATGGAAAGGAATGGAATGGAATGGAATGCAAAAAAGTGCAGTGGAGTGCAGTGTAGTGGAATAGAGAAGAAAGGAAGGGAGAGGGGTGGATTGCATTGGAGTGGAATGGAATGCAATGGACTGGAATGGAGGCGAATGGGAAAGAATGGAATGCAGAGATTGGAGAGGAGTGTAGTGGAGAAGAGTGGATTTGAATGGAATGGAATGGATTGGAGTGGAGTGGAGTAGATTCCAGTGAAATGAAGGGAATGGAATGGAATGGAATGCAATGCAATGGAATGGAATGCAATTACATGGAACGGAATGGAATGGAATGCAATGGAATGAAATAGAATGGAAAAAAGTACAGTAGACTGCAGTGGAGTGGAATAGAGAAGAAAGGAAGGGAGTGGACTGGAGTGGAATGGAGTGGAATGGAATGGAATGGAATGTAAAGGAATGGAATGGATTGGATTGGTATGGAGTGGAGTGGAATGGAGGCAAAACCGAAGGAATAGAATGCAGTGTACTGCAGAGGAGTCGAGTGGAAAACAGTGGATTTGTATTGAATGCAATGGAAAGGAATGGACTGGAGTTGAGTGGAGTGGATTCTAGTGGAAATCAATGGATTGGGATGGAATGGTATGGAATGGAATGGAATGGAATGGAATGGAAAAAAGTGCATTGGTGTGTACTGCAGTTGAATGGAGAATAAAGGAAGGGAGTGGAGTGGAGTAGAATGGCGTGGAATGGAATGGAATGAAATACTGTGTAGTGCACAGGAATGGAGGCGAATGGGAAGGAATGCAATGCATTGGATTGGAGAGGAGTGGAGGAGAGAAGAGTTAATTTGTATGGAATGGAATGGAATGGAATGAAGCAGAGAGGAGTGGAGTGAATTCTAGTGGAAAAGAATGGAATTGAATAGAATGGAATGGAACAGAATGGAATGGAATGGAATGGAAAAATGTGCAGTGGAGTGCAGTGTAGTGGAATGGAGAAGAAAGGAAGGGAGTGGAATGGAGTATTAAGGAGTGGAATGGAATGAATGGAAAAAAGTGCAGTGGAGTGCAGTGGAGTGGAATGGAGAAGAAAGAAAGGGAGTGGAATGGAGAGCTATGGAGTGGAATGGAATGGAATTGAATGGAATGGAATGGAGTAAACTGGAAGGGAGGCGAATGGGAAAGAATAGAATACAGTGGATTGGAGAGGAGTGGAGTGGATTAGAGTGCATTTGAATTGAGTGAAATGGAATGGAATGGATTAGAGTGTAGTGCAGTTGATTCTAGTGGAAAAGAATGGAATGGAATGGAATGGAATGGAATGGAATGGAAAAAAGTGCAGTGCAGTGCGGTGGAGTTGAATGGAGAAAAAAGGAAGGGAGTAGAGTGGAGTGGAATAGAGTGGAATTAAATGGAAAGGAATGAAATGGAATGTAGTGCACTGGAATGGAGGCGAATGATAAGTAATGGAAAACAGTGGACTGGAGAGGAGTGGAGTGGAGAAAAGTGGATTTCAATTGAATAGAATGGAATGGATTGGAATGCAATGGAATGGAATGGAGTGGAGTGGAGTGCACAGTATTGGAATTGAATAGTATGGAGAGGAGCGTAGAAAAGTGGAGTGGAACAGCAAGGAATGGAATGGAGTGGAGTGGAGGGGAAAGTCGTATAGTGGAATCAGGCGGAATGGATTGGAATGGAATAGAATGGAATGGAATGGAATGAAGTGGATTAGATTTGAGTTGCGTGGATTGGAATGGCATGGAGTGGAATGGAATGGAATGGAGTGGATTGGAATGGCGGCGAATGGGAAAGAATGGAATGCAGTGGAGTGGAGACGAGTGGAGTGGATAAGACTGGATTTGAAATGAATGGAATGGAATAGAATGGATTGGAGTGGAATGGAGTGGATTCTATTGGAAAAGAATGGAATGGAATGGAAAGGAATGGAATGGAATGGAATGAAAAAATTGCATTGGAGTGAAATGGAGTGGAATGGAGAAGAAAGGAAGGGAGTGGAGTGGAGTGGAATGGTGTGGAATTGCATGGAATGGAATGGAATGATATGAAATGGAATGGAATGGAATGGAATGCAATGGAGTGGACTGGATTGGAGGCGAATGGGAAGTTATGGAATGCAGTGGAGTGGAGAGGAGTGGAGTGGATAAGATTGGATTTGAATGGAATGGAATGGAATGGATTGGACTGGAATGGAGACGATTGGGAAGGAATGGAATGCAGTGGAGTGGAGAGGAGTGCTGTGGAGAAGTGTGGATTTGAATTCGATGGAATGGAAAGCAATGGAATGGAATGGAATGGAATGCAGTGCGTTGGATTGGAGTGGATTGGAGGAGAATGGAATTTAATGGAAAGTAATGGAATGGAATGCAATATAATGGAATGGAATGAAAACGAATGGAATGGAATGGATTGGAGTGGAGTGGAGTGTATTGGAAATGAATGGATTGGAGAGGGGTGGAGGGCTGTGGAGTGGAATGGGAAGGAATGAAATGAAGTGGAATAGAGTGGAGTTGAATGAAGGGCAGTAGAGTGGATTCAGGTGGAATGGAATGGAATGGAATGAAATGGAATGCAGTGGTTTTGATTGGACTTGCGTGGAAGGGAATGGAACGGAATAGAATGGAATGGTATGGAATGGAATCAAATGGAATGGAATGGAATGAATTGGAAAAAAGTGCAGCAGAGTGCAGTATAGTGAAATGGAGAAGAAAGGAAGTTAGTGGAGTGGAGTGGAATGGAATGGAATGGAATGGAAAAAAGAAGAGTGTAGTGCAGAGGAGTGTAATAGAGAAGAAAAGAAGGGAGTGGAGTGGAGTGGAATGGAATGGAAAAGAATGGAATGGAATGGAATAGAATGGAATGGAAAGGAATAGAATGGAATGGAATGGATTGAACCGGAATGGAGGTGAACGGGAAGGAATGGAATCCTGTGGAGTGGAGGGGATTGGAGTGGAGAAGAGTGAATTTGAATGGAATGGAATGAAGTGGAGTGGAGTGGATTCTAGTGGAAAGGAATGAAATGGAACGGAATGGAATGGAGTGGAACGGAATGGAATGGAGTGGAACAGAATGGAATGGAAAGAAAAGGAATGGAAAACTGTGCAATGTTGTGTAATGGAGTGGAACAGAGAAGAAAGGAATGGAGTAGAATGGAGTGTTATAGAGTGGAATGGAATGGAATGGAAAGGAATGGAATGGAGTTGACTGGAATGGAGGCCAATGGGAAGGAGTGGAAAATAGTGGATTGGAGATGAGTGGAGTGGAGGAGAGTGCATTTGAATTGGATGGAATGGATTGGAGTGTAGTGGAGTGGATTCTAGTGGAAAAGAATGGAATGAAATGGAACGGAATGGAAAGTAATGGAATGGAATGGAATATAATGGAATGGAATGGAATGGAATGGAATATAATGGAATGCAATGGAATAGAATGGAATGGAAAAGAGTGGAAAAGAGTGTAATGGAATGGAAGGGAATGGAATGGAATTGAAAGGAAAGGGACAGAATCTAAAAGAGTACAGTGGAGTGCAGTGGAGAATAATGGAGAGAATGGAAGGGAGTGGTGTCGAGTGGAATGTAGTGGAATGGAAAGGAATGGAATGAAATGGACTGGAATGGAATGGAGTGGATTGCAATGAAGGCGAAGGTGAAGGAATGGAATGCAGTGGTGTGGAGATGCTTGTAGTGCAGAACAGTGGATTTAAATTACGTTTAATAGAAATGAATCTATTTGAGTGGAGTGGAGTGGATTCTAGTAGAAAATAATGGAAAGTAAAGGAATGGAATGCAATGGAATGGAATGGGATGAAATGGAATGGAAAAAAGTGCAGTGGAGTGCACTGGATAGGCACAGAGAAGAAAGGAAGGGAGTGGAGTTGAGTGGAATGGAGTGGAACAGAATGGTATGGAATGGAATGGAATGGAATGGAATGGAATGGAATGGAATGGAATAGAGTGGACTGGAATGGAGGCCAATGGGAAGGAATGGAATGCAGTGGTGTGGAGAGAAGGGGAGTGCAGAAGAGTCAGTTGGAATGGAATGGAACGGAATGGAATGGAATGGAATGGAATGGAATGGAATGGAATTAATGGAAAAAAGTGAAGTGGAGTGTAGTGGAATGGAATGGAGAAGGAAGGAACGGATTGGAGTGGTGTGGAATGGAGTGGAATGGAGTGGAATGGAATGGAATGGAATGGAATGGAATGGAATGGAATGAAATGTAATAGAATGGAATGAAATGGAATGGAATGGAGTCGACTGGAATGGAGGGGAATGGGAAGGAGTGGAATGCAGTGGAGGGGAGAGGAGTGGAGTGGAGGAGAGTGGATTTGAATTGAATGGAATGGATGCAATGAAATGAAATGGAATGGGATGGAGTGGAGTGCAGTGTATTGGAAATGAATTGTATGGAGAGGAGTGTAGTGGAGTGGAGTGGAATGGGAAGGAATGGAATGAGGTGGAATGGAGTGTAGTTGAGAGGAGTGGAGTGTAGAGGAGTGGAAGATAGTAGAGTGGATTCAGGTGGAATGGATTGGAATGGAATAGAATGGAATGGAATGGAATGGAATGCAGTGGATTGGAATGGAGTTGTGTGAGGTTTAATGTAATGGAATGGAATGGACTGGAATGGAATGGAATAGAATGGAATGGAATGGAATGCAGTGGATTGGAATGGAGTTGTGTGGGGTTTAATGTAATGGAATGGAATGGACTGGAATGGAATGGAATAGAATGGAAAGGAAAGAAATGCAATGGAATGGAAAAAAGTGCAAGGGAGTGCAGTGTAGTGGAATGGAGGAGAAAGGAAGGGAGAGGCGTGGATTTCAATAGAGTGGAATGGAATGAAATGGAATGGAATGGAATGGAATGGAATGGATGGAATGGAGGCGAATGGGAAAGAATGCAATGCAGAGATTGGAGAGGAGTGTAATGGAGAAGAGTGGATTTGAATGGAATGGAATGGATTGGAGTGGACTGGAGTAGATTCTAGGGCAAAAGAAGGGAATGGAATGACATGGAATGGAATGGAATGGAACGGAATGCAATGGAATGGAATAGAATGGAATGGAAAAAAGTGGAGTAGAGTGCAATGGAGTGGAATTGAGAAGAAAGGAAGGGAGTAGAATGGAGTGGAATGGGGTGGAATGGAATGCAATGGAATGGACGGGATTGGTATGGAGTGGACTAGAATGGAGGCAAAATGGAAGGAATGGAATGCAGTGGAGTGCAGAGGAGTGGAGTGGAGAAGAGTGGATTTGTATTGAATGGAATGGATTGGAATGGAATGGAGTGGATTCTAGAGGAAAAGAATGGAATGGAATGGAATGCTATGGATTGGAATGGAATGGAATGGAAAATAGTGCAATGGTGTGTAGTGGAGTTGAATGGAGAAGAAAGGAGGGGGGTGGAGTGGAGTAGAATGGCGTGGAATGGAATGGAATGGAATACAATGTAGTGCACTGGAATGGAGGCGAAAGGGAAGGAATGGAATGCAGTGGATTGGAGAGGAGTGGAGGGGAGAAGAGTGAATTTGTATGGAATGGAATGGAATGGAATGAAGCAGAGTGGAGTGGAGTGAATTCTAGTGGAAAAGAATGGAATTGAATAGAATGGAACGGAACAGAACAGAATGGAATGGAAAGGAAGTGAATTGAAAGACATAGAATGGAATGGAATGGAATGGAAAAATGTGCAGTGGAGTGAAGTGTAGTGGGATGGAGAAGAAAGGAAGGGAGTGGAAGGGAGTGTTGTTACAGAGTGGAATGGAATGGAATGGAATGGAGTAAACTGGAAGGGAGGCGAATGGGAAGGAATGGAATACAGTGGATTGGAGAGGAGTGGAGTGGAGTAGAGTGCACTTGAATTGAGTGAAATGGAATAGAATGGATTGCAGTGTATTGGAGTGAATTCTAGTGGAAAAGAATCAAATGGAATGGAATGGAAAAAAGTGCATTGCAGTCTAGTAGAGTTGAATGGAGAAGAAAGGAAGGTAGTGGAGTGGAGTGGAAGAGAGTGGAATTGAATGGAAAGGAACGGAATGATATGCAGTGCACTGGAATGGAGGCGAATGGTAAACAATGGAATACAGTGGAGTGGAGAGGAGTGGAGTGGAGAAAAGTGTATTTCAATTGAAAGAATGGAATGCAATGGAATGGAATGGAGTGGAGAGGAGTGCAGTGTATTGGAATTGAACGGCATGGAGAGGAGTGTAGTGGAGTGGAGTGGAATGGGAAAAAATGGAATGGAGTGGAGTGGAGTGGAGTGTAGAGGAGTGGAGAGTAGTACAGTGGATTCAGGTGGAATGGATTGGAATGGAATAGAATGGAATGGAAGGGAATGGAATGCAGTGGATTGGAAAGGAGTTGCGTGGAGTAGAATGTAATGGAATGCAATGGAATGGAATGGAATGGAATGGAATGGAATGGAATGGAAAAAAGTGCAGTGGAGTGCAGTGTAGTGGAATGGAGAAGAAAGGAAGGGAGAGGGGTGGATTGCAATGGAGTCGAATGGAATGGAATGGAATGGAATGGAAGCAAATGGGAAAGGATGTAATGCAGATATTGGAGAGGAGTGTAGCGGAGAAGAGTGGATTTGAATGGAATGGAAGGGAATGGAATGGATTGGAGTGGAGTGGAGTAGATTCTAGGCGAAAAGAAGGGAATGGAATGGAATGGAATGGAATGGAATGGAATGGAATCGCATGGAATGGAATGGAATGCAATGGAATGGAATGGAATGGAAAAAAGTGCAGTAGAGTGCAGTGGAGTGGAATGGAGAAGAAAGGAAGGGAGTAGAGTGGAGTGCAATGGAGTGGAATGGAATGGAATGGAATGGATTCGATTGGTAAGGAGTGGACTGGAATGGAGGCAAAACGGAAGGAATGGAATGCAGTGGAGTGCAGAGCAGTTTAGAGGAGAAGAGCGGATTTGTATCGAATGGAATGGAATGGAATGGAATGGATTGTAGTGGAGTAGAATGAATTCTAGTGGAAATATATGGAATGGAATGGAATAGAATGGAGTGGAATGGAATAGAATGGAGCAGAATGGAATGGAATGGAAAAAAGTGCAGTGGAGTGCAGAGGAATGGAATGGAGAAGAAAGGGAGGGCGTGGAGTGGAGTGGAATGGAGTGGAATGGAATGGAATGGAATGGAACATATTAGAATGGAATGGAGACGAATGGGAGGGAATGAAATGCAGTGGACTGGAGACGAGTGGAGTGGAGAAGAGTAGATATGAATTGAATGGAATGGAATGTAACAGAATGGATTGGAGTGGAGTGGAGAAGAGTAGATATGAATTGAATGGAATGGAATGTAACAGAATGGATTGGAGTGGAGTGGAGAAGAGTAGATATGAATTGAATGGAATGGAATGTAACGGAATGGATTGAAGTGGAGTGGTTTCTAGTGTAAAACAATGGAATGGAATGCAACGGAGTGCAAAGCAATGAAATGCAATGGAATGGAATGGAATGGAATGGAATGGCATGAAATGGAGTGGGATGGAATTCTATGGAATGGAATGGAATGGAATGGAATGGAATGGAACGGAATGCAATGGAATGGAATGGAAAAAAGTGCAGTTGGGTGCAGTGGAGAGGAATGGAGAAGAAAGGAAGGGAGTAGAGTGCAGTGGAATGGAGTGAAGTGGAATGGAATGGAATGGAATGTTAAAAGTGCTGTGACGTGCAGTGGTGTAGAATGGAGAAGAAAGGAAGGGAGTGAAGAGGAGTGGAAAGGAGGGAAATGTAATGTTTGGAATGGATTGGAATGGAATGGAGTGTACTGGAATGGAAGAAAAAGGGAAGAAATGGAATGCAGTGTAGTGCAGAGGAGTGGAGTGGAGGAGAGTGGATTTGTATTGAGTGGAATGTAATGGAATGGGGTGGAGTGGAGTGGAGTGGATTCTAGTGGAAAAGAATGGAATGGAATGGAATGGAATGGAATGGAATGGATTGGAATGGAATGGAATGGAATGCAAGGGAATGGAATGGCATTGAACGCAGTGGAAAAAATTGCAGTGGATTGCAGTGGAGAGGAATAGAGAAGAGAGGAAGCTAGTAGAGTGGAGTGGAATGGAGTGGAATGGAATGGAATAGAATGGAATGGAATGGAGTGTACTGGAATGGAGGCGAATGGGAAAAATGGAATGCAGTGGAGTGGACAGGATTGGATTGGACAATAGTGAATTTGATGGAATGGAATGAAGTGGAGAGGAGTGCAGTGGATTCTAGTGGAAAACAATGGAATGGCATGCAATGGAATGGAACGGAACAGAATGGAATGGAATAGAAAGGAATGGGAAAAAGTGCAGTGGATTGTAGGGGAGTGGAAAGGAGAAGAAAGAAAGGGAGTGGAATGGAGTGTTATGGAGGTGAATGGAATGGAATGGAATGGAATGGAATGGAATGGAATGGAATGGAATGCAATGGAATGGAATTGAAAGGAATGGATTTGACTGGAATGGAGGCGAATGGGAAGGAATGGAATGCAGTGGATTGGAAAGAAGTGGAGTGGAGAAGAGTGCAATTGAATTGAATAAAATGGAATGGATTCGAGTGTAGTGGAGTGGATTCTAGTAGAAAAGAATGGAATGGAAAGGAATAGAATGGAATGGAATGGAATGGAATGGAATGACATGGAAAACAGGGCAATGGAGTGTAGTGGAATTGAATGGAGAAGAAAGGAATGGAATGGAGTGGAGTGGAATGGAATGGAATTGAATGGAATGGTATAGAATGGAATGCTATGGAGTGGACTCGAATGGAGGTGAATGGAAAGGAATGGAATGCAGTGGAGTGGAGAGGAGTGAAGTGGAGAGGGGTGGATTGGAATGGAATGGAATGGAATGGAATGGAATGGAATGGAATGGAAAAAATTGCAGTGGATTGCAGTGGAGTGGAATGGAGAAGAAAAGAAGCTAGTGGAGTGGAGTGGAATGGAGTGGAAAGGAATGGAATGGAATGGAATAGAATGGAATGGAATGGAGTGGAGTGGAATGGAGGCGAATGGGAAAAAAATGAATGCAGTGGAATGGAGAGGATTGGAGTGGAGAAGAGTGAATTTGATAGGATGGAATGGAATGGAATTAAGTGGAGAGGAGTGCAGTGGATTCTAGAGAAAAATAAAGGAATGGAATGCAATGGAAGGAAACGGAAGGGAACAGAACGGAATGGAATGGAATGGAAAGGAATGGAAAAAATTGTGGTGGAGTGTAATGGAGTGGAAAGGAAAAGAAAGAAAAAGAGTGGAATAGAGTGTTATGGAGTGGAATGGAATGGAATGCAATGGAATAGAATGGAATGGAGTTCACTGGAATGGAGGCAAATGGGAAGGAATGGAATACAGTGGATTGGAAAGAAGTGGACAGGAGAAGAGTGCATTTGAATTGAATAGAATGGAATGGATTCGAGTGTAGTGGAGTGGATTCTAGTAGAAAAGAATGGAATGGAATGGCATGGAATGGAATGGAATAGAATGGAATGGAATGGAAAAAATGGCAGCAGAGTTCAGTGGAGTTGAACGGAGAAGAAAGGAATGGAGTGGAGTGGAGTGGAATGGAGGGGAATGGAACGGAATTGGATGGAATGGTATGGAGTGGAATGGTATGGAGTGGACTGAAACAGAGGCGAATGGGAAGGAATGGAATGCAGCGGAGTGGAGAGGAGTGGAGTGGAGAGGGTTGGATTTCAATGGAATGGAATGGAATGGAATGAAGTGGATTTGAGTGGAGTGGAGTCGATTCTATTGGAAAAGTAAGGAATGGAACTGAATGGTTTGGAATGGAATGGATTGGAATGAAATGGAATGGAATGCAATGGAATGGAATGCAATGGAATGCAATGGAATGGAATGGAAAAACTGCATGGATTGCAGTGGAGTGGAATAGAGAAGAAAGGAAGCTAGTGGAGCGGAGTGGAAAGGAATGGAATGGAATGGAATGGAATGGAATAGATTGGAATGGAATGGAGTGGACTGGAATGGAGGCGAATGGGAAGGAATGGAATGAGTTGAGTGCAGAGGATTGGAGTGGAGAAGAGTGAATTTGAATGGAATGGAATGAAGTGCAGAGGAGTGCAGTGGATTCTAGTGGAAAACAATGGAATGGAACGCAATGGAATGGAACGCAATGGAATGGAATGGAAAGGAACGCATCGGAATGGAATGGAATGGAATGGAATGGAATGGAAAAATTGCAGTGGATTGCAGTGGAGTGGAATAGAGAAGAAAGGAAGCTAGTGGAGTGGAGTGGAATGGAGTGGAATGGAATGGAATAGATTGGAATGGAATGGAGTGGACTGGAATGGAGGAGAATGGGAAGGAATGGAATGAGTTGAGTGCATTGGATTGGAGTGGAGAAGAGTGAATTTGAATGGAATGGAATGAAGTGCAGAGGAGTGCAGTGGATTCTAGTGGAAAACAATGGAATGGAATGAAATGGAATGGAATGGAAAGGAACGCATCAGAATGGAATGGAATGGAAAGGAATGGAAAAAAGAGCAGTAGAGTGAAGTGGAGTGTAAAGGAGAAGAAAGAAAGGGAGTGGAATGGAGTGTTATGAAGTGCAATGGAATGGAATGGAATGGAGTTGACTGGAACGGAGGCGAATGTGAAGGAATGGAATACAGTGGATTCGAAAGAAGTGGAGTGGAGAAGAGTGCACTTGAATTGAATGGAATCGAATGGATTCGAGTGTAGTGGAGTGGATTCCAGTAGAAAAGAATGGAATGGAATGGAATGGAGTGGAATGGAATGGAATGGAATGGAATGGAATAGAATGGAAAAAATGGCAGCGGAGTGTAGTGGATTTGAATGGAGAAGAAAGGAATGGAATTGGGTGGAGTGGAATGGAGTGGAATGGAAGGGAATGGAATTAAATGGAGTGCACTGCAATGGAGGCAAATGGGGAGGAATGGAATAAAGAGGGGTGGAGAAGACTGGAGTGGAGAAGAGTGGATTTGAAGTGAGTGGAATGCAATAGAATGGAATGGAATGGAATGGAAAAAAGTGCTGTGGAGTGCAGTGGAGTGGAATGGAGGAGAAAGGAAGGGACTGCAGTAGAGTGGAATGGAGTGAAATGGAATGGAATGGAATGGAAGGGAATGGAATCGAGTGGAATGGAGTCAAGTGCAGTGGAGGCGAATGGGAACGAATGGAATACAGTGGAGTGGACAGGAGTTGAGTGGAGAAGACTGGATTTGAATTGAGTGGAATGGAATGCAATGAAATGAAATGGAATGGAGTCGAGTGGAGTGGAGTGCAGTGTATTGGAATTGAATTTTATGGAGAGGAGGGTAGTGGAGAGGAGCGTAATGGGAAGGAATGGAACAGAGTGGAGTGGAGCACAGTGGAGTGGAGTGGAGGGTAGCAGAGTGGGTTCAGGTGGAATGGATTGGAATGGAATAGAATGGAAAGGAATGGAATACAGTGGATTGGAATGGAGTTGCGTGGAGTGGAAAGAATTGGAGTGGAATAAAATGGAATGGAATGGAATTGAAAAAAGTGCTGTGGAGTGCAGTGGAGTGGAATGGAGAAGAAAGGAAGGGAGGGGGAGGAGTGCAATGGAGTGGAATGGAATGGAATTGACTGGAACTGAGGCGAATGGAAAAGAATGGGTTGCAGAGATTGGAGAGAAGTGTAGTGGAGAAGAGTGGATTTGAATGGAATGGAATGGAATGGAATGGAATGGAATGGAATGGAATGGAATGGAATGGAGTGGATTGGAGTGGAATGGAGTAGATTCTAGTGGAAAAGAAGGGAATGGAATGAAAAGAAATGGAGTGGAATGGAATGGAATGGAAAGGAATGTAACCACATGGAATGGAATGGAGTGGATTGGAATGGAATTGAATGGAATGCAATGGGAAAAAGTGCAATGGACACCAGTGGAGTGGACTGCAGAAGAACAGAAGGGAGTGGAGAGGCGTGGAATGGTGTGGAATGGAATGGAATGAAATGGAATGGAATGGATTGGATTGGAATGGAGTAGACGGGAATAGAGGTAAAAGGGAAGGAATGGAATGCAGTGGAGAGCAGAGGAGTGGAGAGGAGAAAAGTAGATTTGCATTGAATGGAATGGAATGGAATGGAATGGAATGGAATGCAATGGAATGCAATGGAAGTTAATGTAATGGAATGGAATGAAATGGAATGTAATGGAATGGAATGGAAAAAAGTGCAGTGGAGTGCAGTGGAGTGTAATTGAGAAGAAAGGAAGGCAGTGGAGTGGAGTGGAATGGGGTGGAAAAGAATGGAATGGAATGGAATGGAGTACAATGGAATGGAATGGAGTGGACTGGAATGGAGGCTAATGGGAACGAATGGAATGCAGTGGAGTGGAGGGGAGTGGAGTGGAGAAGAGTGAATTTGAATGGAATGGAATGGAATGCAATGAAGTGGCTTGGAGATGAGTGGATTCTTGTGGAAAAGAATGGAATGGAAAAAAGTGCAGTGGAATGCAGTGGAGTGGAATGCAGAAGAAAAAAGGGGAGTGGAATGGAGTGTTATAGAGTGGAGTGGAATGGAATGGAATAGCATGGAATGGAATGGAATGGAATGGAATGGAATGGAATACAATGGATTGGAATGGAATGGAATGGAGTTGACTGGAATGGAGGCGAATGGGAAGGAATGGAATACAGCGGATTGGAGAGGAGTGGAGTGGAGTAGAGTGCATTTGAACTGAATGGAATAGAAAGGAATGGATTGGAGTGTAGTGGAGTGGATTCTAGTGGAAAAGAACGGAATGGAAAGGAATGGAATGGAAAGGAAGGGAATGGAATGGAATAGAATGGAATGGAATCAAACGGAATGGAAGGGATCCAAATGGAGAAGAAAGGAAGGGAGTGGAGTGGAATGCAGTGGAATGGAATGGAAAGGAGTGGAATGCAATGAAGGACACTGGAATGGAGGCGAATGGTAAGGAATGGAATACAGTGGAGTGGAGAGGAGTGGAATGGAGAAGAGTGGATTTCAATTGAATGGAATGGAATCCAATGGAATGGAATGGAATGGAGTGGAGTGGAGTGGAGTGCAGTGTATTGGAATTAAATGGTATGGAGAGGAGAGTAGTGGATTAGAGTGGAATGGAGTGGAGTGGAGTGGAGTGGAGTGGAGTGGAGTGGAGGGTAGTAGAGTGGAATCAGGTGGAATGGATTAGAGTGGAATAGAATGGAATGGAATGGAATGCAGTGGATTGGAATCGAGTTGCGTGGAGTAGAATGGGATGGAATGGAATGGAAAGGAATGGAATGGAATGGAATGGAATGGAATGGAATGGAATGGAATGGAAAGGAATGGAATGGAATGGAATGGAATGGAATGGAAAGGAATGGAATGGAATGGAATGGAAAAAAGTGAAGTGGAGTGCAGTTGGAGTGGAATGGAGAAGAAATGAAGGGAGTGGGGTGTAGTGCAACTGAGGGGAATGGAATGGAATGGACTGGAATGGAGGCGAATGGGAAAGTAGGCAATGCAGAGTTTGCAAAGAGTGTGGAAAACAGAGGATTTGAACTGAAGGGAATGGAATGGAATGGACTCATAAAGAGTGTAGTAGATTCTAGTGGAAAAGAAGGGAATGGAAATGAATGGAATGGAATGCAATGGAATGGTAAGGAATGGAATGGAATGGAATGGAATCCCATGAAATGAATGGAATGGAATGCAATGGAATGGAATAGAATGCAATTGAAAGGAATGGAATGGAATGGAATGGAATGGAATGGAATGGAATGGAATGGAATGGAATAGAATGCAATTGAAAGGAATGGAATGGAATGCAATGGAAAAAACTGCAGTGGAGTGCAGTTGAGTGGAATGGAGAAGAAAGGAAGGGAATGGATTCGAGTGGAATGCATGGGAATGGAATGGTATGGAATAGAAAAAACTGCTGTTGAGTTCAGTGGAGTAGAATGGAGAAGAAAGGAAGGGAGTGGAGTTGAGTGGAATGGAGTGGAATGGAATGGAATGGATTGTAATGAAATGGAGTGGACTGGAATGGAGGCGAATGGGAAGGAATGGAATGCAGTGGAGTAGAGAGGAGTGGTGTGGAGAAGAGTGGATTTGAATTCAGTGGAATGGAATGCAATGGAATGGAATGGAATGGAATGGAATGCAGTGCATTGGAGAGTAGTGGATTGGAGGAGAATGGAATTTAATGGAAAGTAATGGAATGGAATGCAATACAATGGAATCGAATGAAAAGGAATTGAATGGAGTGGAGCTGAGTGTAGAGTATACTAAATGAATGGAATGGAGAGGGCTGGAGGGCACTGGAGTGGAGAGGGCTGGAGGGCACTGGAGTGGAAAGGGAAGGAATGCAATGGAGTGGAATAGATTGGAGTGGAATGGAGGGCCATAGAGTGGATGCAGGTAAATGGAACGGAATGGAATGGAATGGAATGAAATGGAATGCAGTGCTTTTGAGTGGAGTTGCGTGGAGGGGAATGGAATGGAATAGAATGGAATGGAATGCAATGGAATGGATTGGAAAAAAGTGCAGCAGAGTGCAGTATAGTGGAATGGAGAAGAAAGGAAGTTAGTGGGGTGGAGTGGAATAGAGTGGAATGGAATGGAATGGAATGTAAAGGAATGGAAAGGAGTGGACTGAAATGGAGGTGAATAGGAAGGAATGGAATGCAGTGGAGTGGAGAGCAGTGCCGTGGAGAAGAGTGCATTTGAATGGAATTGAATGGAATGGAATGGAATGGAATGGAATGGAATGAAATGGACTGGAGTGGAGTGGAGTGGATTCTAATGGAATGGAATGGAATGGAATGGAATGGAATGGAATGGAATGGAATGGAATGGAATGGAATGAAATGGAATCTAATGGAATGGAATGGAATGGAAAGGAATGGAATGGAAGGAATTGGAATGTAATGTAAAGAAATGTAATGGAATGGAATGGAATGCATTGGGATGGAATGGAATGGAATGGAATGGAAAAAAGTGCAGTGGAGTGCAGAGGAGTGGAATGGAGAAGAAAGGAAGGGAGTGGACTGGAGTGGAATGGAGTGCGATGGAATGGAATGGAAAGGAATTGAATGGAATGGAATGGAATAGAATGGAATGGAAAGGAACGGGATGGAACGGAAAGGAACGGGATGGAATGGAAAGGAATGGAAAGGAATGCAATGGAATGGAATGGAAAGGAATGGAACGGAATGGAAAGGAGTGGCATGGAATGGAGGCGAATGGGAACGAATGGAATGCCGTGGCATGGAGAGGACTGGAGTGGAGAAGAATGGATTTGAAAGGAATGGAACGGAATGGATAGGAATGGAATGGAATGGAGTGGAATGGAATGGAATGGATTGGAAAATAGTGCATTGGTGTGTACTGGAGAGGAATGGAGAAGAAAGGAAGGGAGTGGAATGCAGCGGAATGCCCTAGAATGGAATGGAATGGAACAAAATAAAGTGGACAGGAATGGAGCAGAATGGGAAGGAATGGATTGCAGTGGAGTGGAGAGCTGTGTAGTGGAGGAGAGTGGAATGGAATGGAATGGAACGGAGTGGATTGGAGTGGAGTCGAGTGGATTCTAGTGGAAAAGAATGGAAGGGAACGGGATAGAATGGAATGGAATGGAATAGAATGGAATGGAGTGGAATAAAATGCAATGGATTAGAATGGAATGGAATGTGAAAAAGGGCAGTACAGTGCAGTGAGGTGGAATGGAGAAGAAAGGAAGAGAGTGGAGTACTGTGGAATGGAGGGGTGGAATGGAATGGAATGGAAAAAAGTGCAGTGGAATGTTCTGGAGTGCAATGGAGAAGAAAGGAAGGGAGTGGAGTGGAGTGGAATGGAATGGAATAGAATGAAATGGAGTGGACTGGAACGGAGGCGAATGAAAGGAATGGAATGCATTGGAGTGGAGAGGAGTGGAGTGGAGAAGAGAGTATTTGAATGGAATGGAATGGGATCGAAAGGAACGGAATGAAATGGAATGAAATGTATTGGAGTGGAGTGGAGTCGATTCCAGGGGAAAAGAATGGAATGGAATGCAATGGAATGGAATGGAAAGGAATGGGATGCAATGGAATGGAGGGGCCTGGAATGCAGGCGAATGGTCAGGAATGTAATGCAGTAGAGTGGAGAGGAGTGGAGTGGAGAAGAGTGGATTTGAATGCAATGTAATGGAATGGAATGGAATGTATTGTAGAGGAGTGGAGTGGATTCTAGGGGAAAAGAATGGAATGGAATGGAATGGAAAAAATACCAGTGGGGTGCACTGGAGTGGAATGGAGAAGAAAGGAAGAGAATGGAGTGGAGTGGGATGGAGTGGAATGGAATGGAATGGAATGGCAAGTAATGGAGTGGAGTGGCTTGGAGTGCTTTTCATTGGAATTGAATAGAATGGAGAAGATTGTAGTGGAGTGGAGTTGAATGGGAAGAAATGGAATGGAGTGCAGTGGAGTGGAGTGGAATGGAGGGGAATAGAGTGGATTCAGGGGAATTGAATGGAAAGGAATGAAATGGAATGGAATGGAATGCAGTGGATGGGAGAGGAGTTGAGTGGAGGGGAAAGGAATGGAATGGAATGGAACGGACGGAACGGAATACAAAGAAAGTAATGGCATGCAATGCAATGGAATGCAATGGAATAGAAGGGGAAAAAGTGCAGTGGAGTGTAATGGAGAAGAAAGGAAGGGAGTGGAGTGGAGTGGAATGGAAAGGAATGGAATGGAATGGAATTGAATGGAATGGAAAGCAATGGAATGCAATGGAGTGGACTGGAATGGAGGTTAATGGGAAGGAATAGAATGAAGTGGAGTGGAGAGGAGAGGCGTGGAGGAGAGTGGATTGATGTGGAATGGAATGGAATCAAATGGAATGGAAAGCAATGGAATGCAATGGAGTGGACTGGAATGGAGGTTAATGGGAAGGAATAGAATGAAGTGGAGTGGAGAGGAGAGGCGTGGAGAAGAGTGGATTGATGTGGAATGGAATGGAATGGAATGGAATGGATTGGAGTGGAGTTGAGTGGATTATAGAGGAAAAGAATGGAATGGAATGGAATGCAAAGGAATGGAATTGAATGGAATGGAACGGAATAGAAAAAGGTGCTGTGGATTGCAGTGGAGTGCAATGCAGCAGAAAGGAAGGACGTGAAGTGGTGTCGAAGGGAGGGGAATGGAATGGAATTTAATGGAATGGGATGGAATGGAATGGAATGGAATGGACGCGAATGGGAAAGAATGGAATGCAGTGGAGTGGAGAGGAGGAGAGTGGAGAAGAGTGGATGTGAAAGGAATGGAATGGAATGTATTGGATTGGAGTGGAGTGGATTCTAGGGGAAAAGAAAGGAATGGAATGGAATGGAATGGACGCGAATGGGAAAGAATGGAATGCAGTGGAGTGGAGAGGAGGAGAGTGGAGAAGAGTGGATTTGAAAGGAATGGAATGGAATGTATTGGATTGGAGTGGAGTGGATTCTAGGGGAAAAGAAAGGAATGGAATGGAATGGAATGGAAAAAAGTGCAGGGGAGTTCAGTGGAGAGGAAGGGAGAAGAAAGGAAGAGAGTGGAGTGCAAAGGAATGGAGGGGAATGGAAAGGAATGGAATGGTATGGATTGGAATGGAATGGAATGGAATGGAAAAAAGTGCAGTGGTGTGCAGTGGAGTGGACTGGAGAAGAAAGCAAGGGAGTGGAGTGGAGTGGAATGGAGTGGAATGGAGTGGAAAAGAATGGAATGGAATGGAAAGGAATGGAATAGAGTGGACAGGAATGGAGGTGAAGGGGAAGGAATGGAATGCAGTGGAGTGGAGAGGAGTGGAGTTGAGAAGAGTGTATTTGAATGGAATGGAATGGAATGGATTGGAGTGGAGTGCGGTGGATCCTCATGGAAAAGAATGGAATGGAATGGAATGGATTGTAATGGAAAAAAGTGCAGTGGAGTGTAGTGGAGTGGAATGGAGAAGAAAGGAAGGCAGTGGAGTGGAGTGGAATGGAGTGGAATTGAATGGAATGGACTGGAACGGATAGCAATGGAGGCAAATGGGAAGGAAAGGAGTGCAGTGGAGTGGAGAAGGGTGGACATGATTTGAATGGAATGGAGTGGAATGGAATGGAATGGAATGGAATGGAATGGAATGGATTGCAGTGAAGTGGAGTGGAATCGAGTGGAAAAGAATGGAAGGGAATGGAATGGAATGGAATGGAATGGAATGGAATGGAATGGAATGGAAAAAAGTGCAGTGGAGTGGAGTGGAGTGGAATGTAGAAGAAAGGAAGGGAGTGGAGTGGAGTGTAATGGAGTGGAAAGAAATAGAATGGTATCTAATACAATGAATTGGAAAGGACAGGAATGGAGCCGAATGGAAAGAATGGAATTCAGTGGACTGGAGAAGAGTGGAGTGGAGAAGAGTGGATTGCAATGGAATGGAATGGAATGGAATGGAATGGAATGGAATGGAATGGAATGGATGGGAGTGGAGTGGATTCTAGGGGAAAAGAATGGAATGGAATGGGAAGGAATGGAATGGAATGGAATGGAATGGAATGGAATGAAATGGAATGGAAAAAAGTGCATTGGAGTGTAGTGGAGTGGAAGGTAGAAGAAAGGTGCAGACTGCAGTGCAGTGGAATGGAGGATAAAGGAAAAGAATGGAAAGTTATGCATTGGAATGGAATGGAATGGAATTGAAAATAGTGGAGTGGAGTGGAATGGAGAAGAAAGGAAGGGAGCAGAGTGGAGTGGAATGGAATGGAAAAGACTGGAAAGGAATAGAATGGAATGGAATCGAATGGAATGGAATGGAGAAAATTGCACTGGAGTGCAGTGGAGTGGAATGGAGAGGAAAGGAAAGTAGAGGGGTGGAGGGCAACGGAGTGGAATGGAATGGAAATGAATGGAATGGAATGGAATGGAATGGAGTGGACTGGAATGGAGGCGAATGGGAAGGAATGGAAGGCAGTGGAGTGGAGAGGAGTGGAGTTGAGAAGTGTGTATTGGAATGGAATGGAATGGAATGGAATGAAATGGAAAAGAATGGAATGGAATGGAATGGAATGGAATGGAATGGTATGGAATGGATTGGAATGGGAAAAAGTGCAGTGGAGATTAGTGGAGTGGAATGGAGAAGAAAGGAAGGGAGTGGAGTGGAGCGGAATGGAGTGGAATTCAATGGAACGGAATGGAATGGACTAGAATGGACAGCGATGGAGGCGAATGGGAAGGAAAGGAATGCATAGGAGTGGAGAAGGGTGGATATGATTTGAATGGAATGGAATGGATTGCACTGAAGTGGAGTGGATTCGAATGGAAAAGAATGGAGGGGAGTGGAATGGAATGGAATGGAATGGAATGGAGTGGAATGGAATGGAATGGAATGGAATGGAATGGAATGGAACGGAATTGAATGGAATGAAAAAAAGTGCAGTGGAGTGGAGTGGAGTCTAATGTAGAGGAAAGGAAGGGAGTGAAGTGGACTGTAATGGAGTGGAAAGAAATAGAACGTTATTTAATGGAATGAAATGGAGTGGACTGGAATGGAGCCAAATGGAAGGAATGGAATTCAGTGGAGTGGAGAGGAGTGGAGTGGAGAAGAGTGGATATGAATGGAATGGAATGGAAAGAACTGGAGTGGAGTGGTGTGGATTCTAGGGGAAAAGAATGGAATGCAATGGGAAGGAATGGAATGGAATGGAATGGAATGGAATGGAATGGAATGGAATGGAATGGAATGAAAAGGAATGGAAAAAAGTGCAGTGGAGTGGAAGGTAGAAGAAAGGAAGAGAGTGTAGTGCAGTGGAATGCAGGGGAATGGAAAGGAATGGAATGTTATGCATTGGAATGGAATGGAATGGAATTGAAAAAAGTGCAGTGGAGTGCAGTGGAGTGGAATGGAGAAGAAAGGAAGGGAGCGGAGTGGAGTAGAAAGTAGTGGAATGGAATGGAAAAGAATGGAAAGGAATGGAATGGAATGGAATGGAATGGAATGGAATGGAATGGAATGGAATGGAATGGAGTGTGCTGGAATGGAGGCGAATGGGAAGGATTGGAATGCAGTGTAGTGAAGAGGAGTGGAGTGGAGAAGTGCGGATTTGAATTGTATGGAATGGAATGTGAAAAAGTGCAGTGGACTGCAGTGGAGTGGAAAGCAGAAGAAAGGAAGGGAGTGGTGTGTAATGGAATGTAGTGGAATGGCAAGGAGTGGAATGGAATAGTATGGAATGAAATGGAATGGAATGGACTGCAATGGAGTGGACTGGAATGGAGGGGAATGGGAAGGTATGTATTGCACTGGAGTGGAGAGGAATGCTGTGGAGAAGAGTGGATTTGAATGGAAAGAATGGAATGGATTGGAGCAGGGTGGAGTGGTTTCTACTGGAAAAGAATGGAATGGAACGGAATGGAATGGAATGGAATGGAATGGAATGGAATGGAATGGAATGGAATGGAAACGGATGGAATGGAACGGAACGGAACGGAACGGAATGGAATGGAATGGAATGGAATGGAATGGAATGGAATGGAATGGAGTGGACTGGTATGGAGGCTAATGGGAAGGAATGGAATGGAGTGGAGTGGACAAGGGTGGATATCATGTGAATGGAATGGAATGGAATGGAATGGACTGGAGCAGAGTGAAATGGATTCTTCAAGAAAAGAATGGACTGGAATGGAATGGAATGGAGTGGAATGGAATGGAATGGAATGTATTGGAAAGGGAATGAATGGAATGGAAAGAATTGCAGTGGAGTGCAGTGGAATGGAATGGAGAAGAAAGGAAGGGAATGGAGTGAAGTGGAATGGAGTGGAATGGAAGGGAATGGAATGGAATGGAAGGGAATGTAATGTAATGTAGTGTAATGGAATGGAATGGAATGGAGTGGAGTGGAGTGGAATGGAATGGAATGGAATGGAATGGAATGGAAGGCAATGGAATGGAATGGAAGGCAATGGAATGGAATGGAAGGCAATGGAATGGAATGGAAGGCAATGGAATGGAATGGAAGGGAGTGAACTGGAATGGAGGTGAATGGAAAGGAATGGAATGCAGTGGAGTGGAGAGGAGTGAAGTGGAAAGAGTGGATTTGAATTGAATGGAATGGAATGGAATGGAATGGATTGGAGAGTAGTGGAGTGGATTCAAGGCGAAAAGAATGGAATTTGATGGAATGCATTGGAAAGGAATGGAGTGGAAAGGAATGGAATGGAATGGAATACAGTGGACTGGAATGGAGGCGAATGGGAAGGATTGGAATGCATTGGAGTGGAGAGGAGTGGAGTGGAAAAGAGTGAATTTGAATGGAATGAAACGAAGTGGAGTGGAGGGGAGTGGATTCTACTGGAAAAGACAGGAATGGAATGGAATGGAATGGAATATAATAGAATGGACTGGAATGGAGGTGAATGGGAAGGATTGGAATGCATTGGAGTGGAGAGGAGTGGAGTGGAAAAGAGTGAATTTGAATGGAATGAAACGAAGCAGAGTGGAGGGGAGTGGATTCTACTGGAAGAGAATGGAGTGGAATGGGAGGGAAAGGATTGGAATGGAATGGGAGGGAATGGAACGAAATGGAATGGAATCGAATGCAATGGAATGGAATGGAATGGAAAGGAATGGAAATGGAATGGAACGGAAAAAAGTGCAGTGGAGTGTAGTGTAGTTGAATGGAGAAGAAAGGAATGGAGTGGAATGGAGTGTTATGGAGTGGAATGGAATGGAATGGAGTGGAATGGAATGGAATGGAAATTAATGGAATGGAATGGAATGGAAAGAAAATAGTACATTGGAGTGTTGTGGAGTTGAATGGAGAAGAAAGGAAGGGAGTGGATTGGAGTTTAATAGAGTGGAATGGAATGGAAAGGAAAGGAATGGAATGTAGTGCACTGGAATGGAGGCAAAAGGTAAGGAATGGAATACAGTGGAGTGGAGAGGAGTGGAGTTGAGAAGAGTGGATTTCAATTTAATGGAATAGAATGCAATGGAATGGAATGGAATGGAGTGGAGTGGATTGCAGTGTATCGGAATTGAATGGTATGGAGAGGAGTGTAGTGGAGTGGAGTAGAATGGGAAGTAATTGAAAGGAGTATAGTGGAGTGGAGTGGAGTGGAGTGGAGGGTAGTAGAGTGGAATCAGGTGGAATGGATTGGAATGGAATAGAATGGAATGGAATGGAATGGAATGCAGTGGATAGGAATCGAGTTGCGTGGAGTGTAATGGAATGGAATGGAATGGAATGGAATGGAATGGAATGGAATGGAATGGAATGGGAAAAACTGCACTGAAGTGCAGTGGAGTGGAATGGAGTAGAAAGGAAGGGAGTGGGGTGGAGTGCAATGGAGAAGAATGGAAAAGAATGGAATGGAATGGAATGTAGGCTAATAGGAAAGAATGGAAAGCAGAGTTTGGAAAAGAGCATAGAGAAGAGTGGATTCGAATTGCATGGAAAGGAATGGAATGGATTGGAGGGGTGTGGAGTAGATACTAGTGGAAAAGAAGGGATTGGAATGGAATGGAATGGAATGGAATGGAATGGAATGGAATGGAATGGATTGGAGTGGAGTGGAGTGGATTCAAGACGAAAAGAATGGAATGGAATGGAATGGAATGGAATGGAATGGAATGGAAAGGAATGGAGTGGAATGGAATGGAATGGAGTGGAATGGAATGGAATGGAGTGGAATGCAATGGAATGGAATGGAATGGAATGGAATGGGTGGAAAGGAGTGGAGTGGAATGGAATGGAAAGGAATGGAATTGAGTGGAAAGGAATGGAATGGAAAGGAATAGAATGGAATAGAGTGGACTGGAATGGAGGCGAAAGGGAAGGAATGGAATGCAGTGGAGTGGAGAGGAGTGTAATAGAGAAGAGTGAAATTGAGTGGAATGGAATGAAGCGGAGTGCAGTGGAGTGGATTGTAGTGGATAAGTATTGAGTGGAATGCAATGGAATGGAATGGAATGGAATGGAATGCAACAGAATGGAATGGAATGGAATGGAAAATAGTGAAGTGGAATGTAGTGTAGTTCAAATGGAAAAGAAAGGAATGGAGTGAAAAGGAGTGTTATGGAGTGGAATGGAATGGAATGGAATGGAGTAAACTGGAATGGAGGCGAATTGGAAGGAATGGAATACAGTGGATTGGAGAGGAGTGGTGTTGGGTAGAGTGCATTTGAATGGAATGGAATGGAATGGAATGGATTGGAGTGTAGTGGAGTAGATTCTAGTGGAAAAGAATGGAACGGAATGGAATGGAATGGAATGGAATGGAATGGAATGGAAAGTACAGTGGAGTGTAGAGGAGTTCAATGAATAAGAAAGGAAGGGAATGGAGACGAGAGGAAAGTCGTGGAATGGAATGGAATGGAATGGAATGGAATGGTATGGAATGGAATGGAATGGTATGGAATGGAATGTAATGGAAAAGAATGGAATGGAATGGATTCGAGTGTAGTGGAGTGGATTATACTGGAAAAGAAAGAATGGAATGGAATGAATGGAATGGAATGGAAAGGAAAAGAGTGCAGTGGATAGTAGTGGAGTTGAAAGGGGAAGAAAGGAAGGGAGTGGAGTGGAGTGCAATGGATTGGAATGGAATGGAAAGGAATGGAATGGAATGTAGTGCACTGGAATGGAGGCGAATGGTTAGGAATGGAGTACAGTGGAGTGGAGAGAAGTGGAGGGGAGAAGAGTGGATGTCAATTGAATGGAATGGAATGCAATGGAATGGAAGGGAATAGATTGCAGTGGATAGCAGTGGATTGGAATTGAATGGTATGGAGAGGAGTGGAGTAGAATGAAGTGGAATGTGGAGTAATGGAATGGAGTGGAGTGGAGTGGAGTGGAGTGGAGGGTAGTAGAGTGGAATCAGGTGGAAAGGATTGGAATGTAAAAGAAAGGAATGGAATGGAATCCAGAGGACTGGAATCGAGTTTTGTGGATTGGAATGGAACGGAACGGAATGGAATGGGAAAAAGTGCAGTGGAGTGCAGTGGAGTGGAAAGGAGAAGAAAGGAAGGGAGTGGGGTGGAGTGCAATGGAGTGGAAAGGAATGGAATGGAATGGAATGGGGGCAAATGAGAAGGAATGGAATGCAGAGTTTGGAAAGGAGTTTAGAGAAGAGTGGATAGGAATTGAAGGGAATGCAATGGAATGGATTGGAGGGCAGTGGAATAGATTCTTGTGGCAAAGGAGGGAATGGAATGGAATGGAATGGAGTGCAATGGAATAGAATGGAATGCAATGGAATGGAAAGAACGGAATGGAACAAAATGGAATGGAATGGAATGGAATGCAACAGAACGGAACGGAAAGGAATGGAATGGAACGGAACGGAATGGAATGGAATGGAATGGAATGGAATGGAATGGAATGCAATGCAACAGAACGGAACGGAAAGGAATGGAATGGAACGGAACGGAACGGAACGGAATGGAATGGAATGGAATGGAATGGAATGGAATATAGTTCAATGGAACGAATTTGAAAGGAATGGAACGATATGGAATGGAATGGAATTCAATGGAATGTAATGGAATGGTGAAAGAGAATGTGAGCTGACATTGTGCCACTGCAATGCAGCCAGGGTGACAGGTTGAGAACTTCTTGAAAGAAAGGAACAGAATAGAATTGTGTGGAATGGAATGGATTGGATAGACATGGAACGGAATGGAATGGAATGGAATGGAATGGAATGGAATGGAATGGAATGGAATGGAATTAAGTGCAATGGAAGGGATTGGAACGGAATGGAATGGAATGGAGTGCAATGGAAAGGAATGAAACGGAATGGAATGTAATGGAAAGGAATGGAATGCAATGGAATGGAATGGAATGGAATGGAGTGGAATGGAATGGTGAAATAATACATGAGCTGACATTGTGCCACTGCAATCCAGCCAGGGTGACAGATTGAGAACAAGTTGAAAGAAAGGAATAGAATAGAACAGAGTGGAAAGGAATGGAATGGAAAGAAATGGAATGTGATGGAATGGAATGGAGTGCAATGGAATGGAATGGAATGGAATGGAATGAAATGGAATGGTATGGAATTGAATGGAAGGGAATGGAATTGAACGGTGAAATAAAATGTGAGCTGACCTTGTGTCATTGCAATCCATCCAAGTTGACAGATTGAGAACTTGCTGAAAGAAAGGAAAAGAATAGAATAGTGTGGAATGGAATGGAATGGAATGGAATGGAATGGAATGGAATGGAATGGAATGAAAAGGAATGGAATGGAATGGAATGGAGTGGAATGGAATGGAATCAAATGGAATGGAATGGAATGGAATGGAATGGAATGGAATGGAGCGGAATGGAATGGAATGGAATGGAATGGAATGGAATGCAAAGGAATGGAATGGAATGGAACGGAATGGTGTGCAATGGAACAGAATAGAAAGGAATGGAACAGAATGGAATGGAACAGAACAGAACGGAATGGAATGGAATGCAATGGAATGGAATGGAATGGAGTGCAATGGATTGGAATGGAATGGAAAGGTATGAAATGGAATGGAATGGGGTGCAATGGATCAGAAGGTAATGGAATGGAATGAAATGGAATGAAATGAAATGAATGGAATGAAATGGAATGAAATGAAATGAATGGAATGGAATGGAATGGAATGGAATGGAATGGAATGGAATAGAATGGAATGGAACGGTGAAATAAAATGTGAGTTGACATTATGCTACTGCAATCCATCCAGGGTGTCAGATTGAGAACTTCTTGAAGGAAAGGAATACAATAGAATAGTGTGGAATGGAATGGAATGAAAGGAATGGAATGGAATGGAATAAAGTGCAATGTAACAGAATGGAACAGAATGGAATGGAATGCAAAGGAATGGAAAGGAACGGCGAAATAAAATGTGAGCTGACATTGTGCCACTGCAATCCAGCCATGGTGACAGATTGAGAACTTATTGAAAGAAAGGAATAGAAGAGAATAGTGTGGAATGGAATGGAATGGAATAGAATGCAATGGAATGGAATGGAATAGGATGCAATGGAATGGAAAGAACGGAATGGAATGAAATGGAATGGAATGGAACGGAACGCAACGGATCGGAACGGATTGGAATGGAATGGAATGAAACGGTGAAATAAAATGTGAGCTGACATTGTGCCACTATAATCCTGTCACGGTGACAGATTCAGAACTTGTTGAAAGAAAGGAAAAGAATAGAATAGTGCGGAATGGAATGGAATCGAATGGAATGGAGTGTAATGGAGTGGAATGGAATGGAAAGGAATGGAATGGAATGGAGTGGAGTGGAGTGGAGTGGAATGGAATGGAAAGGAATGGAATGGAATAGAGTGGAATGGAAAGGAATGGAATGGAATAGAATGGAATGGAATGGAATGGAGTGCAATGGAACAGAATGGAATGGAAAGAAACGGAGTGCAATGGAACAGAAAGGAATGGAATGGAATGAAATAGAGTGGAATGGAAGGGAACGGAAGAGAATGGAATGGAATGGAATGCAATGGAATGGTATGGAGTGCAATGGAACGGAATGGAATGTAATGGAATGTAATGTTATGAAATGGAATGGAGTGGAGTGGATTGGAATGGAATGGAATGGAATGGAATGGAAAGGAATGGAATGGAATAGAATGCAATGCAATGGAATGGAATGGAGTGCAATGGAACGGAATGGAATGGAATGGATCGAAATGGAATGGAATAGAAGGGAACGGAACAAAACGGGACAGAACGGAATGGAATGGAGTGCAATTGAACGGAATGGAATGGAAAGGAACGAAATGGAATGGAATGGAAAGGAATGGAATGGAGTGGAATGGAATGGAATGGAATGGGACGGTGAAAGAACATGTGAGCTGACATTGTGCCATGGCCATCCAGCCAAGGTGACAGTTTGAGAACTTGTTGAAAGAAAGGAATAGAATAGAATAGCGTGGAATGGAATGGAATGGATTGGAATGGAATGGAATGGAACAGAATGGAGTGCAAAGGAACATAATGGAACGGAATGGAACGAAATGGAATGGAATGGAAGTGAATGGAACATAATGGAATGGAAGAGAACAGAACGGAATGGCACGGAATGGAATGGAATGGAGTGCAATGGAATGGAATGGAACGGAATGGAATGAAAAGGAGTGGAATGGAATGGACTGGAATGGAATGGAATGGAATGGAACGCAATGGAACGCAATGGAACGCAATGGAACGCAATGGAACGGAATGGAATGGAATGGAATGGAATGGAATGGAACAGTGAAATAAAATGTGAGCTGATATTGTGCCACTGCAATCCAGCCAGGGTGACAGATTGAGAAATTGTTGAAAGAAAGGCATAGAATAGAATAGTGTGGAAAGGAATGGAATGGAATTGAATGGAACGGAATGAAATGGAGTGCAATGGAACAGAATGGAACGGATTGGAATGGAATGTAATGGAATGGAAAGGAATGAAATGGAATGGAGTGCAATGGAATGGAATGGAAACGAATGGAATAAAATGGAATGGAATGGAATGGAACGGATCGGTACGGAACTGAACGCAATGGAATGGAATGGAATGGAACAGAATGAAATGGAATGGAATGGAATGGATTGCATGGAACAGAATGGAACGGAATGGAATGGAATGATATGGAATGGAGTTCAATGGAATGGAATTTAATGGTGAAATAAAATCTGAGCTGACATTGTGCCACAGCAATCCAGCCAAGGTGACAGATTGAGAACTTGTTGAAAGAAAGGAATAGACTAGAATAGCGTGGAATGGAATGGAATGGATTGGAATGGAATGGAATGGAATGGAGTGCAAAGGAACGGAATGGAACGGAATGAAACGAAATGGAATGGAATCGAAGTGAACGGAACGGAATGGAATGGAATGAAACAGAACGGAACGGAATGGCACGTAATGGCATGGAATGGAATAGAATGGAATGGAGTGCAATAGAATGGAATGGACCGGAATGGAATGAAAAGGAGTGGAATGGAATGGAATGGAATGGAACGGAGTGCAATGGAACAGAATGGAATGGAATGGTATAGAATGGAATGGAATCAAATGGAATGGAATGCAGTGGAATGGAATGGAAAGGAGTGGAACAGTGAAATAAAATGTGAGCTGACATTGTGCCACTGCAATCCAGCTATGGTGACAGATTGAGAACCTGTAGAAACTATGGAATAGAATAGAATAGTGTGGAATAAAATGGAATGGACTGGAATGGAGTACAATGGAATGGGATGGAAACGAATGGAATGAAATGGAATGGAATGGAATGGAACGCAATGGATCGCAACGGAATGGAATGAAATGGAATGGAATGGAATGGAACGCAATGGATCGCAACGGAATGGAATGGAATGAAATGGAATGGAATGGAATGGATTGCAACGGAACGGAATGGAACGGAATGGAATGGAATGGTATGGAATGTAATGAATGGAATGGAATGGAATGGAGTATAACGGTAAAATAAATCTGAGCTGACATTGTGTCACTGCAATCCAGCCAGCGTGATAGACTGAGAACTTGTCAAAAGAAAGGAATAGAATAGAATAGTATGAAATGGAATGGAATGGAATGGAATGGAATGGAACGGAACGGAACGGAACAGAATGGAAAGGGACGGTGAAATAATAAGTCAGCTGATTTTGTGCCACGGCAACCTAGCCAAGGTGACAGATTGTGAACTTGTTGAAAGAAAGGAATAGAATAGAATAGTGTGGAATGGAATGGAATGGAATGGAGTGCAAAGGAACGGAATGGAATGGTATGGAATGAAATGGAATGGAATGGAAGTGAACGGAATGGAATGCAATGGAACAGAACGGAATGGAATGGAAAGGAATGGAGTGCAATGGAAAGGAACGGAATGGAATGGAAAGAAATAGAATGGAAAGCAATGGAATGGAACGGAATGGAACAGAATCAAGTGCAACAGAAACGAATTGAACCAAACGGAATGAAAAGTAATGGAATGGAATGGAATGGAATGGAATGGAATGGAATGGAATGGAATGGAATGGAATGGAACAGTGAAATAAAATGTGAGCTGACATTATGTCACTGCAATCCAGTCAGGGTGACAGATTGAGAACTGGTTGAAAGAAAGGAATAGAATAGAATAGTGTGAAATGGAATGGAATGGATTGGAACAGAACGGAACGGAACGGAATGGAATGGAACAGAATGGAATGGAATGGATCGGAATGGAATAGAATCGACCGCAATGGAACGGAACCAAATGGAAGGGAATGAAATGAAATGGAATGGAATGTAGTGAAATGGAACGGAATGTAGGGGAATGGAATGGAATTGAATTAAATGGAATGGTGAAATAAAATGCGAGCTGACATTATGTCACTGCAATCCACTCAGGGTGACAGATTGAGAACTGGTTGAAAGAAAGGAATAGAATAGAATAGTGTGGAATGGAATGGAATGGAAGGGAATGGATTGGAACAAAACGGAATGGAACGGAATGGAACGGAACAGAATGGAACAGAACGGAAGGGAATGGAATGGAATGGAATGGAATGGAATGGAATGGAATGGAATGGAATGGATCGGAATGGAATAGAATGGACCGCAATGGAACGGAACCGAATGGAAGGGAATGAAATGAAATGGAATGGAATGGAGTGGAATGGAATGGAATTGAATTAAATGGAACGGTGAAATAAAATGTGAGCTGATATTATGCCACTGTAATCCCGTCAGGGTGACAGATTGAGAACTTGTTGAAAGAAAGGAATAGAATAGAATAGTGTGGAATGGAATGGAATCGAATGGAATGGAATGGAACAGAATGGAATGGAATGAAATGGAATGTAACGGAATAGAATGGAATGGAGTACAATGGAACGGAATGGAGTGTAATGGAATGGAATGGAAGGGAACGGAACGGAACGGAACGGAATGGAATGGAATGGAATGGAACACAACGCAATGGATCGCAACGGAATGGAATGGAATGGAATGAAATGGAATGGAATGAAATGGATTACAATGGAACGGAATAGAACGGAACGGAATGGAATGGTATGGAATGGAATGGAATGGAGTATAACGGTAAAATAAAATCTGAGCTGACATTGTGTCACTGCAATCCAGCCAGCGTGACAGACTGAGAACTTGTCGAAAGAAAGGAATAGAACAGAATAGTATGAAATGGAATGGAATGGAATGGAATGGAATGGAATGGAATGGAACAGAATGGAAAGGGACGGTGAAATAATATGTGAGCTGATTTTGTGCCACAGTAAACTAGCCAAGGTGACAGATTGTGAATTTGTTGAAAGAAAGGAATAGAATAGAATAGTGTGGAATAGAATGGAATGGAATGGAATGGAATGGAGTGCAAAGGAATGGAATGGAACGATATGGCATGAAATGGAATGGAATGGAAGTGAACGGAATGGAACGCAATGGAACAGAATGGAATGGAATGGAAAGGAATGGAGTGCAATGGAAATGAACGGAATGGAATGGAAAGAAATTGGAATGGAATGGAATGGAACAGAATCAAGTGCAATGGAAACGAATCAAACCAGACGGAATGAAAAGAATGGAATGGAATGGAATGAAATGAAATGGAATGGTGAAATAAAATGTGAGCTGACATTATGTCACTGCAATCCAGTCAGGGTGACAGATTGAGAACTTGTTGAAAGAAAGGAATAGAATAGAATATTGTGGAATGGAATGGAATGGAAGGGAATGGATTGGAACGGAAGGGAATGGAATGGAACGGAACGGAACGGAACGGAATGGAATGGAATGGAATGGAATGGATCAAAATGGAATAGAATGGACCGCAATGGAACGGAACCGAACGGAAGGGAATGAAATGAAACGGAATGGAATGGAGTGGAATGGAATGGAATTGAATTAAATGGAACGGTGAAATAAAATGTGAGCTGACATTGTGCCACTGTAATCCCATAAGGGTGACAGATTGAGAACTTGTTGAAAGAAAGGAATAGAATAGAATAGTGTGGAATGGAATGGAATCGAATGGAATGGAATGGAACAGAATGGAATGGAATGAAATAGAATGCAACGGAATGGAATGGAGTACAATGGAACGGAATGGAGTGTAATGGAAAAGAATGGAATGGAACGGAATGGAATGGAAAGTATGGAATGGAATGGAATGGAATGGAACGTTGAAATAAAATGTGAGCTGACATTGTGCCACTGCAATCCAGCAAGAGTGACAGATTGAGAACTTGTTGAAAGAAAGGAATAGAATAAAATAGTGTGGAATGGAATGGAATGGAATGGAACGGAATGGAATGGAATGGAATGGAAGGGAATGGAATGGATTGGAATGGCATGGAATGGAAAGGAATGGATTGGAATGGAATGGAATGGAATGGCATTGAAAGGAATGGAATGAAATGCAATGGAATAGAATGGAGTGCAATGCAATATAATGGAACAGAATGGATCTAAATGGAATGGATTGAAAGGGAACAGAACAGAATGGAACAGAACAGAATGGAACAGAACAGAATGGAATGGAATGGAGAGCCATGGAACAGAATGTAATGGAATGGAATGAAATGGAATGGAACGGATTGGAACGGAATGCAATGGAATGGAATGGAATAGATTGGTGAAATAATATGTGTGCTCACATTGTGCCACAACAATCCAGCCAAACTGACAGATTGTGAACTTGTTGAACGAAAGGAATAGAAAAAAATAGTGTGAAATGGAATGGAACGGATTGTAATAGAATGGAATGGAATGGAATGGAGTGCAATGGAATGGAATGGAACAGAATGGAACGAAATGGAATGGAATGGAAGTGAACGGAACAGATTGGAATGGAGTGGAATGGAATGGAATAGACTGCAATGGAATGGAATACAATGGAATGGAAGGAAATGGAATGGAATGGAATGGAATGGAATGCAATGGAAGGGAATGGAATGAAATGGAATAGAATGGAAAGGAAAGCAATGGAATGGAACAGAATGGAGTGCAATGGAACAGAATTGAACGGATTGGAATGAAATGGAATGGAATGCATTGGAATGGAATGGAATGGAATGGAATGGTGAAAGAAAATGTGAGCTGATATTGTGCCACTGCAATCCAGCCAGGGTGACGGACTGAGAAATTGTTGAAAGAAAGAAATAGTATAGAATAGTGTGCAATGGAATGAAATGGCATGGAACGGAATGGAACGGAATGGAATGGATTGGAATGGAATGCAACGGAATGGAACGGAGGGCAATGGAACAGAATGGATGGGAATGGAGTGAAATGGAATGGAATAGAACAGAGGGAATGAAATGGAAAGAAATGGAATGCAATGGAACGGAATGGAATGGAATGGAATGGAACAGAACGGAACAGAACGGAACGGAACGGAATGGAATGGAATGGAATGGAATGGAATGGAACAGAATGGAATGGAATCGAGTGCAATGGAAAGGAGTGGAATGGAATGGAACGGAATGGAACGGAATGTAATGGAATGGAATGGAATGGAATGGAATGGAATGGAATGGAATGGAATGGAGTGCAATGGAACCGAACTGAACGGAATGGAACAGAATGGAACGGAATGGAATGGAATGGATTGGAATGGAATGGTGAAATAAAATGTGAGCTGATATTGTGCCACTGCAATCCAGCCAGGGTGCCAGATTGAGAACTTGTTTAAAGAAAGTAATAGAATAGAATAGTGTGGATTGATTGGAATGGAATGGAACGGAATGGAATGGAATGGAACGGAATGGAACGGAATGGAACGGAATGGAATGGAATGGAACGGTGAAATAAACTGTAAGCTGACTTTGTGCCACTGCAAACCATCCAGGGTGACAGACTGAGAACTAGTTGAAATAAAGGAATAGAATAGAATAATGTAGAATGGAATGGAATGGAATGGAATGTAGTGCCATGGAATGGAATGGAACAGAATGGAATGAAATGGTGAAATAAAATGTGAGCTGACATTGTGCCACAGCAATCCAGCCACTGTGACTGATTGAGAACTTGTTGAAAGAAACGACTAGAATAGAATAGTGTGGAATGGAATGGAATGGAATTTATTGGAATGGAATGGAAAGGAATGGATTCGAATGGAATGGAATGGAATGGATTAGAATGGAATGCAATGCAATGGAATGGAATGGAGTGCAATGGAAGGGAATGGAATGGAATGGATCAAAATGGAATGGAATGGAACGGAACAGAACAGAACGGAACGGAACGGAATGGAATGGAGTGCAATTGAACGGAATGGAATGGAATGGAACGAAATGGAATGGAATGGAAAGGAATGGAATGGAGTGGAATGGAATGGAATGGAATAGGAAGTGGCATATACCTATAGTCCCAGCTGCTCAGGAGGGTGAGACGGGAGGATTGCTTGAAGCCAGGAATTGGAGATCAGCCTGGGCAACATAGCAAGATCCTATCTCTTTAAAAAAGAAAAAAAAACTATTAATAATAAAACAGTATAAACAAAAGCTAAATAAGTAAAATATTTTTTCTGAAATAAAATTATTTTAGGCCAGGCATGGTGGCTCACACCTGTAATCCCAGCAGTATGGGAGGCCGAGGCGGGTAGATCACAAGGTCAGGAGATTGAGACCATCCTGGCTAGCACAGGGAAACCCTGTATCTACTAAAAATACAAAAAACTAGCCGGGCGCAGTGGTGGGCACCTGTAGTCCCAGCTACTCGGGAGGCTGAGGCAGGAGAATGGTGTGAACCCGGGAGGTGGAGCTTGCAGTGAGCGGAGATCATGCCACTGCACTCCAGCCTGGGCGACAGAGCGAGATTCTGCCTCAAAAAAAATAAATAAATAAATAAATAAAATAAAATTATTTTTTGAGTCCGATGGTAATGTTTAAGTGTGGTAGGCCAGTGCCAGTGAGAAAATAAATAAAATCATACATGTTTGTGTGTGTTTGCATCTTGCTTCTACTGAAAGTTTCAGTGCACCCCACTTACCTAGAACTCGGTGACATGATGTACTCCTTTATCTGGGACACAGCACAAAAGAGGTATGCAGTGGGGCTGCTGTGACATGAAAGTGGAAGTTAAGGAATCTGGGTTCTTATGTGGTCCTTGTGGGCCAGCCCTTCAGGCCTATTTTACTTTCATTTTACATATAGCTGTAATTGGTTTGATTATCTAGTTCCCAAGGCAGTGGGAGATCCCCATTTAAGGAAAGAAAAGGGGCCTGGCACAGTGGCTCATGCCTGTAATCCCAGCACTTTGGGAGACTGAGGTGGGTGGATTACCTGAGATCAGGAGTTCAAGACCAGCCTGGCCAACATGGCAAAATCCCGTCTCTACTAAAAATATTTAAAAATTAGCTGGGCGTGGTGGCTCGTGCCTATAATTCCAGCTACTCAGGAGGCTGAGGCAGGTGAATTGCACCTGGGAGGTGGAGGTTGCAGTGAGACGAGATCATGCCACTTCACTCCAGCCTGGCCAACAGAGCCAAACTCCATCTCAAATAAATAAATAAATAAAGGGACTTCAAACACACGAACAGCAGCCAGGGGAAGAATCAAAATCATATTCCGACAAGCAAACTGGAAAAATACCACCATGTGGACCAATAGCCCCCCCACCACAGACCCTGGGAGCATCACCTCATTTATGGTATGGTCCAGTCATCCACGTGAAGGATGAGTTTCCAAGAAAGGTTATTAAATATTCACTGTAACATACTGGAGGAGGTGAGGAATTGCATAATACAATCTTAGAAAACTTTTTTTCCCCCTTTCTATTTTTTGAGACAGGATCTCACTTTGTCACTCAGGCTGGAGGACAGTGGTACAATCAAAGCTCATGGCAGCCTCGACCTCCCTGGGCTCGGGCAATCCTCCCACAAGTGTGCGCCACCATACCTGGCTAATTTGTGTATTTTTTGTAGAGATGGGGTTTCACCATGTTGCCCAGGCTGGTCTCTAACACTTGGGCTCAAGTGACCCACCTGTCTCGTCCTCCCAAAATGCTGGGATTACAGGTGTGTGCCACAGGTGTTCATCAGAAAGCTTTTTCTATTATGTTTACCTTCTTGAGTGGGTAGACCCTCAGCCACATAGAAAATAAAATGTTCTGGCATAACTTACTTAGCTCTCTCTGGAGTTACAAAGAAGCAATGAGGTGTGTAAAAGAGAACCTGGGATTTTGAATCACAAATTTAGAATTTAATCGAAACTCTGCCTCTTACTTGTTTGTAGACACTGACAGTGGCCTCATGTTTTTTTTTAATCTATAAAATGGAGATATCTAACATGTTGAGCCTGGGCCCACAGGCAAAGCACAGTCCTGATGTGAGAAGTACTCAGTTCATGACAACTGTTGTTCTCACATGCATAGCATAATTTCATATTCACATTGGAGGACTTCCCCCAAAATATGGATGACATTCTCTACTCAACCTTGAACTTAATCAAAATACTCTGTTTACTTAACTTTGTATTGGATTCTGATTCCCTGGAACCATTTATCATGTGCCTTACCATGCTTATATTTTACTTCATCTTTTGTATACCTTCTAAAACTATTTTAGCCAATTTAAAATTTGACAGTTTACATTAAATTATAGGTTTACAATATGCTTTATCCAGGTATACCTGCCCCAAATTCTGACAAATGCCTTTGCCACCTCTAAAGGAAGACCCATGTTCATAATGATGGAGTTTGTGTGGATTAACCATGCAAGGTTGCCAAGGAAAAATCGCTTTACACTTCCAAGGTATACACTAAGATGAAAGTAATTTTAGTCCATGTCCAGTTGGATTCTTGGCACATAGTTATCTTCTGCAAACTAAAACAGCTACATGCTAGCAAAGGAGAAAGGGGAAGGAGGGGCAAAGTTTTGAAATTTCATGTAAGTTTATACTGTTCAAAACGACGAGTTCATGACTTTGTGTATAAAGTAAGAAATGCCTTTTCTTTTTTGAGACAGAGTCTTGCTCTGTCACCCAGGCTGGAGTGCAATGGCGCGATCTGGGCTCACTGCAACCTCTACCTCCTGGGTTCAAGCAATTCTCTGCCTCAGCCTCCCGAGTAGCTGGGATTACAGGCGCCCGCCACCACACCTGGCTAATTTTTGTATTTTTAGTAGAGATGGGGTTTCACCATCGTGGCCAGGCTGGTCTTAATCCACCTGCCTCGGCTTCCCAAAGTGCTGGGATTACAGGTGTGAGCCACTGCACCCAGCCAGAAATGCCTTCTAATCTTTGGTTTAACTTAATTAGCCAGGACACTTGGAGTGCATCCCAAAGTACCTGATCAGTGGCCCCTTTGGAATGTGTAAAACTCAGCTCACTTATATCCCTGCATCCGCTACAGAGACAGAATCCAAGCTCATATGTTCTATCTTCTCTGGCTGTATCGTTTAAGGAATGGAAGGCACCAGAACAGATTTATTGAAATGTTTATTAGCTGGAGATTTATTTAGACAGTTGAAAACACAGGCACCCAGCAGTAAAATTGGCTCTCAAAGATTTTCTTCTCCTGTGGAAAGTCAGACCTCTGAAGCTCCATCCAGGTAGAAATACTAGTTCAAGAAGGGCCTCTGCTGTCCACTTGTGTTTCTGTGATCTGTGGGAACATTGTTAGTGCCACATCTTGACCTCAAATTGTTTAGCTCCTGGCCGGGCGCGGTGGCTCACACCTGTAACCCCAGCACTTTGAGAGGCTGAGGCAGGTGGATCACCTGAGGTTAGGAGTTCGAGGCCAGCCTGGTCAACATGGTAAAACCCCATCTCTACTAAAAATACAAAAATTAGCTGGGCATAGTGGCTCATGCCTGTTATCCCAGCTGCTCGGGAGGCTGAGGCAGGAGAATTGCTTGAACCTGGGTGGTGGAGGTTGCAGTGAGCCGAGATTGCACTACTGCACTCCAGCCTGGGCGACAAGAGGGAAACTCCATAAAAAAAAATGTAGCTCCCGTGTCTGCCATCTTAAGTGTAAAGGTGGCTAAATTACATAGAAAAATAAGACAATATCATTTCCCAATTACATTCCTTTCCTACCACACTCTACAATGCTAGTTGAGATTTTTCCAAAAGAAAATGGCTTAAATAAAACCCTAAGAGAAAGAAAAACTTTAGATCCCTCCAAAGCTCAAAAGTAATAGAAACAGATGAGTTTGGAGTCAGGATTTCTGTGTAAGGTTGCCTAGGCTGTGTACTGCACATCTTCAGGTGCCACTGTTCACAGAGATTATAACTACAATGTGAGGTGAATGGTGCCTCTGACAGTTATGCAAATTGTCCAGAGCATAGCCACCTGATCCTGCTGGAATTCCTCTTGCCAATCCATCAGCAGTTCCCCTTGAATGTTTCACCAAACATCCCTTAAATCTGCCCTCTCCTGCCCATCCCCAGTGGAGGTCTTCATCATTTTTCACCTGCATTTTTGCAGGAGCTTTATTATATCCACCTTCCTCCTTTTCTCTCAGCCTATTATCTATCTACACAGTCTCCAGAGTGAGCTTTCAGAAAGGCGATCCCTTGTCTATAAAACCTAAGCAGGACCAAGGCCAAGTTTCTTAGCCTGAAAAATGTGCTTTTCTAACTGAACTGTTCAGACATTGACTCTACATATAATTATGCTTTTCTACCCCTCACACTCAACACTTTGACTTCAACAACCCCAAATCCCCAGATCCCTAAGTGTGCTGTGCTATTTCACATGGCTCTGAGACTTGGCCAGTGCTGTTTCCATTTTGATCTTTATTCCCCACATCTCTGCCTGGGGGGTAGATTCTACCCTGAAAAATGTTCTTGGCACAGCCTTGCAAACTCCTCCTCCACTGAGCCTCTGCCTGGATGCCCTTGATTGTTCCATGTCCTCAGCATATCATGTTTGTCTTTCCCAGCACTGACCTACCATGTGTCACCCATGCTGGGCTGTACCTTCAATGAGGCTAGGACTATGTGTCTCCTTTGTTGACCGCTGTTGCCCTAGCATCTCCCACAGTTCCTTGCACACAATTAGAGCTCTATAAATGTCAAATAAATGTGTTATAATTATATGTTTAAGATTGTTGTTCAGGCTGGGTGTGGTGGCTCACGCCTGTAATCCCAGCACTTTGGGAGGCCGAGGTGGGCGGATCATGAGGTCAGGAGATCGAGACCATCCTGGCTAACACGGTGAAACCCCATCTCTACTAAAAATACAAAAAATTGGCCGGGCGTGGTGGGCACCTATAGTCCCAGCTACTCGGGAGGCGGAGGCAGGAGAATGGTGTGAACCCCAGGGGGTGGAGCCTGCAGTGAGCCGAGATTGCGCCACTGCACTCCAGCTTGGGCGACAGCGAGACTCCATCTCAAAAAAAAAAAAAAAAAGATTGTTGTTCAAATAAACTCTAAATAACCCCAACTCCAAGAGTGTTAGCAAGAAATGTAAATTTTACAGAAGAATGGTTGGAGGTGGGGAGGGTGTCCATGGAGTGAGTTACCTCACACAGGCACAGAAAAACTTGAACCTCCTAAGGACACTTTTATTCTCTCTTTCCCATTTTCTCTCCTGGATTCCTGTTGCCTGGTCTCATTTCTCTCTTCACCACACCACTTCCTCAAAAATTCCTTTAGGGTTTGTTCTTAAGCTTAGATAGGTTTCCCGTTCTGAAATACAAAAGCCTGGTAATTAGCCAACTTACTTTGTTGGGGATGTGGAGGGCAAGACTCTCTGACTCCATGACTCAGGTATATTGCAACAATTGGGCTGAAAGTTCCTTGAGAGTAAGTGTCCACATATTTTCATGTTTGGTTCCCAGGGCTCACTACAGTTGTTGGTATAACATAGGCACTCTAATATCTTCTTAAAGAATCAATATCATTAAAATGGCCATAACTGCCCATAGCAATTTACAGATTCAATGCTATTTCTATCAAACTATCAAGGTCATTTTTATTTTATTATTTTTTTCTTTGAGACAATCTTGCTATTGTCACCCAGGCTGGAGTACAGTGGGGCAATCTCAACTCACTGCAACCTCCGCCTCCCAGGTTCAAGTAATTCTCCTGCCTCAGCCTCCTGAGTAGCTGGGATTACAGGTGCCTGCCACCACACCTGGCTAATTTTTGTATTTTTAGTAGAGACGAGGCTTCAACATGTTGGCCAGGCTGGTCTTGAACTCCTGACCTCAGGTGATCCACCTGCCTTGGCCTCCCAAAGTGCAGGGATTACAGCATGAGCCACTGTGCCCAGCCCATGGTAATTTTTCACAGAAGCAGAGGAAACTATTCTAAAATTCATATAGCAGCCAGGTGAGGTGACTTATGCCTGTAATCCCAGCACTTTGGGAGACGGAGGCAGGAGGATCATCTGAGGTCAGGAGTTCGAGACCAGCCTGGCCAACACGTTGAAGCCTCGTCTCTACTAAAAATACAAAAATTTGCCAGTCATGATGGCAGGCACCTGTAGTCCCAGCTACTCGAGAAGCTAAGGCAGGAAAATTGCTGGAACCCAGGAGGTGGAGGTTGCAGTGAGCCGAGATCACGCCACTGCACTCTAGCCTGGGCAACAGAGTGAGACTCCATCTCAAAAAAATAAATAAAATAAAATAAAATAAAATTCATATAGAACCAAAAAAGAGCCCAAATAGCCAAAGTAATCCTAAGCAAAAAGAACAAAGCTGGAAGCATCACATTACCCAACTTCAAACTCTACTACAAGGGTATAGCAACTAAAACAGCATGGCACTGCTACAAAAACAGACAGGTAGACTAATGGAACAGAATAGGCAACTCAGAAATAAAGCCACACACCTGCAACCATCTGATCTTCGAAAAACTCAACAATATTAAGTAATGGGGAAAGGACTTCCTATTCAAAAAGTAGTGCTGGGATAACTGGCTATCCATATACAGAAGAATGAAACTAGACTGCTACCTAACCCCATACACAAAAAATAAATCAAGATGGATTAAAGACTTAAATGTAAGATCTCAAACTATAAAAATCCTAGAAGAGCCAGGCGCGGTGGCTCATGCCTGTAATCCCAGCACTCTGGGAGGCTGAGGCAGATGGATCACCTGAGGATAGGAGTTTGAGGCCAGGCTGGCTAACATGGTGAAACCCTGTCTCTACTAAAAATACAAAAATTAGCTGGATGTGGTAGTGTGTGCTTGTAATCTCAGCTACTCAGGAGGCTGAGACAGGAGAATCGCTTGAGCCTGGGAGGCAGAGTGAGCCCAGATTGCACTATTACACTCCAGCCTGGGTGACAGGAGCAAGATTCCATCTCAAAAAAAAAGAAAAGAAAAGAAAAAAAATCCTAGAAGAAAACCTAGGAAATACACTTCTTATATCAGCCCTGAAAAAGAAGTTATGACTAAATTCTAGAAAGCAATTGCAACAAAAACAAAAATTTACAAGTGGGATCTAATTAAACTAAACATTCTGCACAGTAAGAGAAGCTATCAAGGGAGTAAACAGACAGCCTACAGAATGGGAGAAAATATTCACAAATTATGCATCTGACAAAGGTCTAATATCCAGAATCTATAAGGAACTTAAATGAACAAGCAAAAACCAAATAACCCTATTAAAAAGTGGGCAAAGGACACGAAGAGACATTTCTCAAAAGAAGAAATACAAGTGGCCAATGAACATGAAAAAATCCTCATCATCACTAATCATGAGAGAAATGCAAATCAAAAGCACAATGAGATATCATTTCATACCAGCCAGAATCACTATTATTAAAAAAGTCAAAAAATAACAGATGTTGCAAGACTGCAGAGAAAAGAGAACATTTATACACTATTGGTAGGAATGTAAATACATTCAACCACCATGGAGAACAGTTTGGAGATTTCTCAAAGAACTGTATTGAACTACCAGTTGACCCAGCAATGCCATTATTGGGTATATGCCCAAAGGAAAATAAATTGTTCTATCAAAAAGACAAATACACCCATGTGTTCATCACAGCACCATTCACAATGGCAAAGACATGAAACCAAACCGGTGCTCATTAATGGTGGATTAGATTGTGTACACATACACAGCCATGTGGTACATATACACTGTGGAATACTATGCTGCCACAAAAAAGAATGTAATCATGTACTTTGCAGCAATATGGATGTAGCTAGAGCCCATTATTCTAAACAAACTAACACAGAAACAGAAAACCAAATAATGCATGTTCTGACTTAAAAGTGGGAGCTAAACGCTGAATACACATGGACATAAAGATGGGAACAATAGACAGTGGGGGGCTATTAGGGAGAGAGGCAAGGGCTGAAAAACTACCTATTCAGGGCTCTGCTCACTATCTGGGTGACAGTCATTAGCACTCCAAAGCTCAGCATCACACAATATACCTTTGTAACAAACCTATACATGTACCCCCGATTCTAAAATAAAAGTTGAAGGAAAACAACAAAAACAAAAAGAAATATCTCCTGAGTTGGGTATCCATCTCTTAGTTCAGCCTATTGGCAGTCCCCTTTTTCAAGTTCTAAGGAGCCTGTACTAGGCTGCTCTTCATTTAGTCCCATTATAATCCCCTCTTTCAATTATTTTGCCTTCAAACCTATAGGGAAGGGATTGGAAATGAAGTTTCAGTCATTTCTTAAGTAAAATGTATATACATATTTTAATTGAAACAGGATTTCACTCTATTGCCCAGGCTGGAGTGCAGTGGTGTGGTCATGGCTCACTGCAGACTCAGCCTCCTGGGCTCAAGCAATGCTTCCATCTCATCCTCCCAAGTAGCTGGGACTACAGGCTCTTAGATTTTTTAGAGCCAGGTGCGGTGGCTCACGCTTGTAATCCCAGCACTTTGGGAGGCCGAGGCAGGCAGATCACGAGGTCAGGAGATCGAGACCACAGTGAAACCCCGTCTCCACTAAAAATACAAAAAATTAGCCAGGCTCAGTGGTGGGCACCTGTAGTTCCAGCTACTCGGAGAGGCTGAGGCAGGAGAATGGTGTGAACCCAGGAGGCGGAGCTTGCAGTGAGCCGAGATTGTGCCACTGCACTCCAGCCTGGGCGACAGAGCGAGACTCTGTCTCAAAAAAAAAAAAAAAAATTTAGAGAACAAAAAACAGTCTTTAGATTGAAACATGTGAAAGCAGAAATTTTAAAAATACAATATGAAAGAGTTGGAAGACAGAGTTGAAATTGTTCAGAAATTACAGTAAAAATACTAAGAGATAGGAAATAGTCACTTCCAAATGAGAAGAATCACAAAAAACAGAACAGGAAAGACAGAAAAAAATTATCAAAGAAATAATTCAAGAAAATTTCCTCAAAGTGAAGGGCATGAGATTCCAGGTATATTCCACATATAGAAAAATATCCCATACAAAATCACATCGTTCTGAATTTTCATAACATGAGGGACAAAAGAAGAAAATACAAGTAACTAGAGAGGGAAAAAATAAACAAATAAAACAAGATAAATAGGTCATATACAAAGTAATATGCATCACAATAGCTTTATAGTTCTCAATAATAACAAAAAGCCTTTAAAATTCTGGTTGAAGCAGTTCAGACAATGCCATCACCCCAAAATATGCCATTTTGGCATACTGATTATTATTAGCTGAAAGCACTTGAAAAACAGCAGACTGTACAGGAAGGGCTTTCCAACCTCCTCTTTTCTACCTAAAAACAGGCTAGAAAATTTCCCATGATAAAGGTGCCCTCCCTCTACTAGAAAGAGAAAAACATCCTTATGACCAGAGATAGGGAATCAATGCCAAAATGGATCTGAACAAACTTATTGGAATAACCCTTATCTTCCACTACTTATCCCCAATATAGCTCTTAGTGATTTCCCCAAGCCCCTTTGTCCTGTCGTTTCTTGACAAATTTATCATTTTTTTGTCTAAAACATATATAAACTTGTCTGCTATGGTGACTTCTTTGGGTCTACATTTGCTTGTGAGGACTCCCAGGTACATGTAAAATTGTAATAAGACTTGCATGCTTTTCTCCTGTTAATCTGTCCTGTGTCAGTTTAATTCTTAGGCCTAGCTGGAAACTTAAGAGGGTAGAACAGAAACTTTTCCTCTCCTACATGGTGAAGGGACATTCTGTAATAAAACTAGCCTCCACATTAAAAAAATGTGATGTAATAAAAAACAAAGGAAAAAGAAACAAAACAGAAAAGCAATTAATAACACTAGGAGACACAAGGCGCTGTACAGGATAGGAAACGTCCTGTTATGTTACACAACGCAACAGTGGATATTGTTTTCATCATTATTATAATGAAAACGCTAAATAGTGATTTGACCAACAATCCAGTTTAAACATTTGGAGGAATGTGAATGTTTGTGGCCAGAAAATCGGGAGAAAAATGGTTAAGGAAACAAAATCTCATCATCTAGAGTGGGATGGAGACTGATAATTCCTGATAGGAACCAAAAAAAACTCAAACTTTTTTTTTTTTTTGAGATGGGGTCTCACTCTGTCGTCCAGGCTGGAGTACAGTGGCACAATCTCAGCTCACTGCAACCTCTGCCTCCCAGATTCAAGAGATTCTCCTGCCTCAGCCTTCTGAGTATTTGGGACTACAGGTGCACACTATGATGTCTGGCTAACTTTTGTATTTTTAGTAGAGATGGGGTTTCGCCATATTGTCCAGGCTGGTCTCAAACTCCTGACCTCAGGTGATCCATCCGCCTCGGTCCCCCAAAGTGCTGGGATTACAGACGTGAGCCATTGTGCCTGGCCCGAAAACTCATTTAGATACATTAAGGGAAACCTCAAAATAATCTGCTAGAAAAATTGAAAATGGTTGCCCATGTGGAGAGGAGAAGTGTTATTTTATATTTTTTATTTTTTGAGATGGAGTCTCGCTCTGTGGCTCAGGCTGGAGGAGTGCAGTGGTGCGATCTCGGCTCACTGCAAGCTCTGCCTCCCGGGTTCACGCCATTCTCCTGCCTCAGCCTCCTGAGCAGCTGGGACTACAGGCGCCCACCATCACGCCCGGCTAATTTTTTGTATTTTTAGTAGAGACAGGGTTTCACCAGGATGAAACCTGATGTTAGCCAGGATGGTCTCGATCTCCTGACCTCGTGATCCACCCGCCTCGGCCTCCCAAAGTGCTGGGATTACAGGCGTGAGCCACTGCGCCCAGCCGGGGAGAACTGTTATTATTTATGCCAAATAAAATTTGTAGGAGGCCATTGATTTGGACTGTGCTCCTGCACTAGGCCCCAATAGACCAAACCAAATGGAGTCACTCTTGCTAAAGTTCCGTGTCACCAAACCAAAGCTAAGTAGTTTATCTTACCTTCTGGGAAATTAGGTGAGAGAAATAATAGACAAATCCCCAAACAGGCCAGTTTTAGCTGGCATAGTAAGGAAGTCCTCTCTGTTTTAACTGTATTAGGAGAGTAAGTTTGAAAAGACCATCCACTTTTTGGTCCCTGTTTCTATTTTCTTCTGCCTTTTCTGCCTATAAAGCTAACCTCCTCTGCCCAGCTCACTGGAATACCTTCTCTGAATTTTTAGAAGACGTGCTGCCCTGATCCATGAATTGCAAATGACAGCCAATTAGATCATTTAACTAATTTTGTCTTTTGACATTTGTAAACAAGCCTTGTAGTACTTGCCAAACAATGGGCTGGGTGCAGTAGCTCACACCTGTAATCCCAGGACTTTGGGAGGCTGAGGTGGGTGGATCACCTGAGGTCAGGAGTTCGAGACCAGCCTGGTCAACATGGTGAAACCCCCATCTCTACTAAAAATACAAAAGTTAGACGGGCATGGTAGCATGTGCCTGTAGTCCCAGCTACTCAGGAAGCTGAGGCAGGAGAATTGCTTGAATCTGGGAGGCAGAGGTTGCAGTGAGCTGAGATCGTGCCACTGTACTCCAGTCTTGACAACAGAGCGAGACTCTGTCTCAAAAAAAAAAAAAACAAAAAAACAACGAAAAACTTGCTAAACAATATATGTTTATTATTTGATAAATTATAAAAAATAAATTCAAAACTTTAAAAAGAAAACAACATTTTATTGATCGCTCACTGAATACAAATTTATAAAATATTATTTATGCATTAAGTTTGAGTTACACATTTTCACCCATCATTACAGATGTTTTATGGAGTTGCTGGAGTATGAGAAGAGCTTCTTCATCCCAACAGCTTTCAAAGTGAAGCGGCGGCTCACACCTGTAATCCCAGCACTTTGGGAGGCAGAGGCAGGGGGTTCACTTGAGGTCAGGAGTTTGAGACCAGCCTGGCCAACACGGTGAAACCTTATCTCTACTAAAAATACAAAATTAGCTGGGCGTGGTGGCACACACCTGTAATCCCAGCTACTCAGGAGGCTAAGGCAGGAGAATCACTTGAGCCTGTGAGGTGGAGGTTGAAGTGAGCCAAGATCATGCCACTGCACTCCAGCCTGGGTAACAGAGCAAGATTCTGTCTCAAAAAAACAAAAAGTGAACCTCTGGGCCCCCCAGATCTCTTCAGAGATATGTAATGTTCTCCTTTTTCCAACTACATAACTCTTTAAGCTGGGTTTTCTTCATATACTCCAATGAAAACAACATATTGCAACAGATGGAATGAAGAGGCAAGTAGAAGAATCCAGCTTTTTTCTATTAAGCCAAACATTACAGTTGTCAGCTGAAGAATTCTGAGATTCATAAATTTGGAAAGAAAAGCTTCATTTCTCATATAAGATTGCAGCCTGCAGGGTGGCCGTTCTGACAGGCTGAGAAATGTAGTCTCTGGCCAGAAGCCAAAAACAGACACTGAGGGTCAGAAGAAAAAGACGGGCATTTATGCTTAATAGGATGGCCAAATATACGTGTTCAATACACTACAGGAGAAGTCATGAATATTCATGAAAGGAGAAACATGCACATGCTCAGTTGAGCTTCATGCCTCTCCATAGGATGTGTGTGCAAAAAATGGCAGCATTAGCATGATCAGAGGGTGGAGTTTTCTGTCCTCTGACATCAAAAAGTGAAACAGAGGACACAGAAACCCTCACTGTGCATCCTCTGTAAACTGGCCAGAACCACCCCATTGTGGGCAGTCTATTAGTAGGAAGGAATGCTGGTTAGTTGTGCAGAAACTGCAAAAGGAAGGGGCAGTGTCAGACCATTGGTTGATATCAGCGGTGTAGCTCGTCTTTCCAAAGGGCTGATTTCTGTTTAACCTGTAGGAAGGAAATCCTAATGGCGTTTAACAATGGACAGGGTATAACAACACATCATGGCAAGAACTCAGTTTTCAAGGTTTCTCTGAGGTCCCCTTGGCCAAGAGGTGGGGCATCAGTTTAGTCAGCTGGGGGACTTAGGATTTCATTTTCATTTCTCAGAGTTTTTATAAAACTCTAAAATAATTCTCTGACAGCCAGATGGGGGGGGGTCCCTGGAGAAACTCCAACCAGCCTGCCTACTAGGGTGGAGCCTCGGGAGTTTGCAGCAGGGTGGAGCCTGGCGCCTCCTCTTGCTGTGTGTACCTGGGATTCTAGCAGCCTGGTGGGAAGCACTCCAGCAGGAGACTCTGGCCTTGCGGAGGATCTCTGTTCCCCTTACCCCTTTATTTCTCCTTTTCACTTAATAAAACCCTGCTTTACTCACCCTTTAAACCATCTGCAAGCCTAAATTTTTATGGCTGTGGGATAGACAAGAACCTTATCTTTAGCTGAACTAAGGAAAAGTCCTGCAACAATTCCATTCTTCCCACCAAATATGTTTTGTTTCGAAAATATAGTTATTTATCACAATATGTCATTAATATTGTTAAATCAAATTTAGCCTAAAGCTGCCTCCTTACATAGTTTAAGCTCGACCTAAAGGTTTCTCTGTATTTAGTGAATTGTAGCCTACCTAGATGTGTAAACAGGACTGTGACCTACTCTTGTGACAATCATTGGATTTTGGCCAATCAAAGGAGTTCAACTCTTGACACTGCTTTCAAATAAGGCAAATATGGAGCTGTAACCAACCTGGCTGTTTCTATACCTCACTTCTGTTTTCTGTATGGCACTTTTCTTTCTCTGTCCATAAATCTTCTTCCACCACGTGGTTGTGCTGGAGTCTCTGAGCCTACTCTGGCTGAGGAGGCTGCCCAATTCTCAAACTGTTCAATTAAACTTGGTTAAATTTAATTTGTCTAAGGTTTTCTTTTAACCATATAAACAGATGAGTTTATGATTGTTATGTCTTTTTTTTTTTTTTTTTGAGACAAGTTCTCACTCTTTCCTCCAGGCTGGAATACAGTGGCATGATCACTGCTCACTGTAGTCTCGCACTCCCAGGCTCAAGCGATCCTCCATCTCAGCCTCCTGAGTAGTTGGGAGTACAAGCACATGCAACCATGCCTGGCTAATTTTTTTTGTATTTTTTGTAGAGATGGGGTTTTGCCACGTTGCCCAGGTTGATCTCGAACTCCTGAGTTCAAGTAATCCTCTTGCCTCAGCCTTCCAAAGTGCTGGGACCACAGGCATGAGTCACCACACCCAGCTATTATTTGTAAATTAATGAACAGATGAACATTTTCAAAATTTCTCAGTTTTAATTTTAAATATGATTAAAAGGATAGATATAACACACAAACAAAAGCTCTTTGGAGTCCTCTATAACTCAAGAATATAAAGGGTCCTGAGATTTTTTTTAAAGAGAACCACTGCACTCTCCTAGCCTACTAGCTCTCCGCAAGCCATCCTGGTTCTCCCCTTGGCAGGAGAGACCTGTTCTAGACCCTCAAGGACCCCTCATAGCATCTCCTAGCTATTATTTAAGGAATCTTTCTCCATTTGGACTTCTCATTTTTTTCTTCCCCCGTAAGGTCCCCTTATTCTTTTCATCTAATTTTGTGTGCCACCTGCAGAGTCCTTCTTCTCCTTCTCCTTCTCCTTCTCTTTCTCAGAGTCTCTCTCTGTCGCCCAGGCTGGATTGCAGTGGCATGATCTCGGCTCACTGCAGCCTCTGCCTTCTGGGTTCCAGTGATTCTCCTGCCTCAGCCTCCTGGATAGCTGGGACTACAGGCGCCCACCACCATGACTGGCTAATTTTTTGTATTTTTAGTAGAGACGGGGTTTCACCGTGTTAGCCAGGATGGTCTCTATCTCCTGACCTCGTGATCCGTCCGCCTTGGCCTTCCAAAGTGCTGGGATTACAGGCATGAGCCACGGTGCCTGGCGACTAATTTTTGTATTTTTAGTAGAGATGGGGTTTCGCCATGTTGGCTAGGCTGGTCTTGAACTCCTGACCTCAGGTGATCCTCCTGCCTTGGCCTCCCAAAATGTTGGGATTACAGGCATGAGCCAACGCGCCCAGCCTGAGTCCTGCTTCTTCCAGATCTGGTGCTCAGTCCTGACACCAGAAAAGGGGTCTTGTTCCAGACCCCAAGAGTGTTCTTGGATCTTGCCTGGGAAAGAATTCAGGGCAAGTTGCAGAGTATAATGAAGTTAAGATAGTTAATAAGAGGCTACTCAATTACAGAGTAGGGTGTCCTCAGAAAACAAGAGGAGGAAAGCACTACCTTAAATGTAGGGCTTGCTTATGTAGGTTATACAAGAATTGTGTACTTTATTACGAAGGCTTGTGATCAGCTTGTGACAGGCTATTGGTACTGTTATTTTCCCGTTACTATTGATTTCAGCAAGAATTTATGAGTACACTATTATATTTAAAGCAAAACCTATTCTTAAACTAAGAATGCTTTTTGTTCTTAAAATACTGGGACATTTCCATAAGTTCTGGGTCTTTAGGTAGCAACATTAACTAATTCCCTCAATCATAAACATCTCATGACCAAGAGTGACCAATTCCTGGGGAATGTAACCCAGCAGGTTTGGCTTTATTCGGCCTTTATTCAAGATGGAGTCACTCTGGTTAGGACACCTCTGACAGTCCCTGGAAACCCAAAGGAACCCTTCTGTGTGGCACAGGGAATGGAAGAAAGAAAGAGATGAGGCAGGAAAATAGGGTCCGGAGGCAGAAAACATAAGCTGATTCACACTTCAGCTATGACAGGAAATATCCTCTCCATAGGGCGTACGCCTGTAACTTTACTTCATCCTCTTCATTTACATAGGATGTATCCCAAGTAACCAATGGAATCGTCTAGAGGGTATTTAAACTCCCAAAAATTCTGTAATGGAGGCTTTGAGCCCCTATGCTCGGGCCTGTTCCCACACTGTGGAGTGTACTTTCATTTTCAATAAGTCCCTTCATTCCTTCTTGCTTTGTTTGTGCTTTGTGCATTTTATCCGATTCTTTGTTCAAGACACCAAGAACCTGGACGCCCTCCCCCAGTGATAGAGAGATGAGCCTTTCAAATGACCTGACTCCTACCCTGCCATTTGCTCCCAAAGAAGCTTCTCTGCTTCACTAGGCTCACAGTTCTAAAAGCAAGAACAGCCCTAGTGGGATCTTTCAAGGATTTTAGAAAAGAATGAATAAGGGAAAAATTAAAATATTGCAGGGTGCCATAAAAACATCCCAGTAAAATAAACACCTTTCTAGATGCTCATTGGAACGTAAATGGAGCTCAGCCTCCATCCCTTCACATCAGATCCAGTCTTTGTGGTTCGCTGCCCCCTCACCACTCAGGAGGAAAACCCCAGCTTCTGTTTGGCTCCCCTTCTCTCGCTTAGAATTTTTCACCAGAGTTTCAGAAAGATTTGTCAGGACCACTCCATGCCCAAGGTGAAAAGTGTAAGTGGTACAAAAAGGTAGAAACTCATCGGACTCCTAAAGAGTGTCATGTAACCATACAAAGCCCTGATAAACTCCAGGGCAGAAGAAAAAGCTGCATCCTTGACTAACTCCACTGGGGCATTCTTATGTAAACTAAGATCCAAGAACTGCATCAGGAGAGAAATCAAGAGCCCTGGGGATGTCAGGATGAGCCCTAGAGGTGCTAAGATGGGTTATTTGAAAAACCAAAAAGTAGACTGAGATTCCCTTCCTTTTCAGGGAAGAATTGAGACCTTTCCTTTCTTACTGTTCAGAGTGAGGGCTGATAAGGGCAATTATTTCCTGGAGCCACTGGCTACTGCCCGGGGAAGGAAATCCGCTGGGCTGGGGGAGGGAGGAAGGCAGAACCAGGCATTAACTCTCCTTCCACTACATCCCTTTCCCGTACCCTCCCCTCCTCTCCTTCCCCCACTCCCTGCCCCCGCCCTCCGAAAATGACACTTGGCCTGAGAAAGGAGGAAGGTAGAATAGGTGGACACTTGCCTTGTCCTGCTCCAGGGATGTGTCAGTGACAAGGAGATGTGAAAAAAAGAAGGAATCCTAAGGCTCCCCTTGGAAAGAAGGGAGATCTCCAGGGACTTTGGGAAGTCAGGTTAGTACTGGGAAGGCTGAAGACTCCCAGTAGATAGCGTTCAGGGCTGCATTTGGCTGCAATCCTATAAAATACATTCTTCTCTACGGTTGGATACAAGCATTTAGAAGACTGGCCATTAAAAAAATAAACAGTATTAATAATATTGATAATCATGAGTGTCACTAGTGTTGAAATTTTTCTGGAATCCTTTCCCAAGTTGCCTAATGCCCAGAGAAGGAAAATAACAGTGTTTAGTAGACATAAATTATAGGATTAGTGCAAGTAGCTACTGAGATGATGAGCCAAGGCTTGTAAATTGGTTTTGTTTTGTTTTTCCTAATTAGATGTTTGCACCTATCTGTGTATGTGCGTGTGTGTGTGTTTGTGTGCGCACGCTCGCATATGGTTAATTTCATGACTTTTGCCTCCGGCTCTTCCTGATTAAAAAAAAATACTTAAAGTGGTAGGAAGTGGCACACACCCTTGATGGACCTGTGTTTATATTAAAGAATTGGCTTAATAAATTTAACTGGGACAAGGAAACTGTGAAGGACTGTATTTTTGCCATTATTTAATAATTCATATATTCAACCAACTGTTATTGATTGCCTATTTTGAACCAGGCCACGTGCTAGGATACAATAGTTAACAAACACATTCCCTCCCCTCAAGGAATTCATGGTCTAGTGAAATACAGAGATAGAAAACAAATAGAAAAGTATAAAATAAAATGCATTGTGGAAAGAGTTATGGTCATAGTGTGTACTATAAGCTTATAGAGGCTGCCTTTGTACAAACATACATAAGACTGCTTTTTAAATTATAAAAGGCAGTACATAGGCCAGGCGTGGTGGCTCACACCTGTAATCCCAGCACTTTGGGAGGCAGAGGCGGCGGATCATCTGAGGCCATGAGTTCGAGACCAGCCTGGCCAACATGGTGAAACCCATTTCTACTAAAATACAAAAAAAAAAAAAAGCCAGGTGTGGTGGTGGGCGCCTCATCCCAGCTACTCGGAAGGCTGAGGTGGGAGAATCACTTGAACCCAGGAGGCAGAGGTTACAGTGAGCTGAGATGGCGCCATTGCACTCCAGCCTAGGCAACAAGAGCTAAACTCCATCTCAAAAAAAAAAAAAAAAAAAAAAAGGCAGTACATAGTACAAACTGCTTGGGTTTTGTTGTTGTTTTTACTGTACCGTATATCTTGGAGATCATTCCATCTAGTAGCTGAACATTTTAAACAGATCATCTGGCTACAGGCAGTGAGTAGGATGAACTGGGAGAGTGATGAGTGAGTTAGAGAGTTAGGGAGGGAGGGCGCTGTCAGAGTGTTACCGGAAAGGGGTCCGATCCATACCCTAGGAGAGGATTGTTGGATCTCGCTCAAGAAAGAATTCAGGGCGAGTCCATACAGTAAAGTGAAAGCAAGTTTATTAAGAAAGTAGAGAAATAAAAGAATGGCTATTCCATAGACAGAGCAGCCCGAGGGCTGCTGTTGCCCATTTTTATGGTTATTTCTTGATGATATGCTAAACAAGGGGTGGATTATTCATGCCTCCCTTTTTAGACCATATAGGGTAACTTCCTGACGTTGCCATGGCATTTGTAAACTGTCATGGCGCTGGTGGGTGTGTAGTGGTGAGGACGACCAGAGGTCGCCTCATGGCCATCTTAGTGTTGGTAGGTTTTGGCCAGCTCCAAAACCGGCTTGTTGTTTTATCAGCAAGGTCTTTATGACCGTATTCTGTGCCCACCTCCTGTCTCATCCTGTGACTTAGAATGCCTTAACCGTCTAGGAATGCAGCCCAGTAGGTTTCAGCCTTATTTTACCCAGCTCTATTTAAGATAAAGTTGCTCTGGTTCACACGCCTCTGACAAGAACATCTTCATGCCTGTGCCTGATTGAGAGAGGGAGGCCTAGGCTGCTGCTGGATCTAGTGGAGATTCACTCAGTCTCTCAAATTCCTCTACAGTTTGTCTAATGGAAGAGAAAAGTGGTGTTATTGCTGCTAGGGTGCAACCTAGAAGGTTTTTTTTGTTCTTTTTTTTGAGACAGAGTCTCGCTGTCATGCAGGCTGGAGTGCGGTGGTGCGATCTCGGCTTACTGCAAGCTCTGACCCCCGGGGTTCACGCCATCTCCTGCCTCAGCCTCCCGAGTAGCTGGGACTACAGGCACGCCGCTCGCCGGCTAATTTTTTGTATTTTTAGTAGAGACAGAGTTTCACTGTGTTAGCCAGGATGGTCTTGATCTCCTGACCTCGTGATCCGCCCGCCTCGGCCTCCCAAAGTGCTGGGATTACAGGCATGAGCCACCGCGCCTGGCCAAGTTATTTTATTTATGCCATAGATATGGTGGGCTAAGCACTGTGCCAATGTTCAATAAGTCACTGCTGATTCTCCATAAATTATGTGACAAGTACAATTGGTTTGGTAAGGCTTAGATCTAGGTGTGTAAGTCCATAGGAGGGTGTGAAGCATCTGTATTTCTGTTATGTAGTTATTAGGAAAAAGGATGTTGGGGCCTTAAAATGGCCATTTTTAACATTTCCAAACTTGTGTTCAATTCTAAGATTTTATAATTGTATGTTTCCAGTTGAGAAGAACTTTGATATTGGTAGCTCTAAATAAATAAATATGATTGATCTGGAAAGAGAAGGTAAAGTTTAGGGAGAGGCCTTTTTTAGCTTTATATTTAAAAATGTTTTATAAATGTGATTCATGGGCCAGGCCTGGTGGCTCACACCTGTAATCCCAGCACTTTGGGAGGCCAATGCAGGTGGATCACTTGAGGCCAGGAGTCAAGAGCAGCCTGGCCAACATGGTAAAACCCCATCTCTACTAAAAATTAGCCAGGTGTGGTAGCACACACCTGTAATCCCAGCTACTCAGGAGGCTGAGGCAGGGAATCACTTGAACCCAGGAGGCGAAGGTTGCAGTGAGCTGAGATTGTGCCACTGCACTCCAGCCTGGGTGAAAGAGTCAGACTCCGTCTCAAAAGCAAAACAAAACAAAATGGTATTCATAATGCTGGGGTTGTAACTATAGTACTTATCTAGCAAAAGCTTGCCTTTTTTCTTTTTTTTTTGGCTTTGACTAATTGAAACTGCAGGAGCTTACTGGCAGAGTGGTGTACTGGTCAATATTTAACCAGTTCTCCAAAGGGGAAAAACCCTGATTTGTAGGATTTGTCAGTTTCCATGTATAAATACTCTT
>NW_022096810.1:0-1973 GCF_006542625.1 Nomascus leucogenys
ACAGAGCTATCTGTGAAACTTCTTTCTGTTCTGTGCATTCAACTAACATAGTGAACCTTAGTTTTATTGAGCAGTTCTGAAACACTCTTTCTGTGAAAATGCAAGTGGACATTCAGGGCGCTAGAGGCCTATAGTGGAAAAGGAATATCTTCAAATAAAAACCACAGAAGCAATCTGTGAAATTCTACTATTCTGTGCATTCAACTAACAGAGTTGAACCTTAGTTATTATTGAGCAGTTCTGAAACACTCTTTCTGTAGAAAATGCAAGTGGACATTCAGGGCGCTAAGAGGCCTATAGCGGAAAAAGGAATACTTCAAATAAAAACTACACAGAAGCAATCTGTGAAACTTCTTACTGTTCTGTGCATTCAACTAACAGAGTTGAACCTTAGTTTTATTGAGCAGTTATGAAACACTCTTTCTGTAGAAATGCAAGTGACATTCAGGGCGCTAAGAGGCCTATATGAAAAAGATATATGTTCAATAAAAACTACAAAGAAGCATCTGTGAAACTTCTTACTGTTCTGTGCATTCAACTAACAGAGTTCAACCTTACTTTTGATTGAGCACTTCTGAAACACCCTTTCTGTAGAAAATGCAAGTGGACATTCAGGGCGCTAAGAGGCCTATGGTGAAAAAGGAATACCTTCAAATAAAAACTACACAGAAGCAATCTGTGAAACTTCTTATGTTCTGTTCTTTAACTAACACAGTTGAACCTTAATTTTGATTGAACAGTTCTGAAACACTCTTTCTGTAGAAAATGCAAGTGGACATTCAGGGCGCTAAGAGGCCTATAGTGGAAAAAGGAATATCTTCACAAAAACTACAAAGAAGCATCTGTGAAACTTCTTTCTCTTCTGTGCATTCAACTAACAGAGTTGAACCTTAGTTTTGATTGAGCAGTTCTGAAACACTCTTTCTGTAGAAAATTCAATGGACATTCAGGGCTAAGAGGCCTATACTGGAAAAAGGAATAAGTTCAAATAAAAACTACACAGAAGATATCTGTGAAACTTCTCTCTGTTCTGTGCATTCAACTAACAGAGTTGAACCTTAGTTTTGATTGAGCAGTTCTGAAACACTCTTTCTGTAGAAAATGCAAGTGGACATTCAGGGCGCTAAGAGGCCTATAGTGGAAAAGGAATATCTTCAAAAAAAACTACACAGAAGCATCTGTGAAACTTCTTTCTGTTCTGTGCATTCAACTAACAGAGTTGAACCTTATTTTGATTGAGCAGTTCTGAAACTCTTTCTGTAGAAATGCAATTGGACATTCAGGGGCTAAGAGGCCTATAGTGGAAAAAGGAATATTTCAAATAAAAACTACACAGAAGCAATCTGTGAAACTTCTTCTGTTCTGTGCATTCAACTAACAGAGTTGAACCTTAGTTTTGATTGAGCAGTTCTGAAACACTCTTTCTGTAGAAAATGCAAGTGGACATTCAGCGCTAAGAGGCCATAGTAGAAAAAGGAATATCTTCAAATAAAAACTACACAGAAGCATCTGTGAAACTTCTTCTGTTCTGTGCATTCAACTAACGAGTGAACCTTACTTTTGATTGAGCAGTTCTGAAACTCTCCTTCTGTATTAATGCAAGTTGGACCTTCGGAGCGCTAGAGGCCTATAGCGGAAAAAGTAATATCTTCAAATAAAAACTACACAGAAGCATTCTGTGAAACTTTTCTGTTCTTTTTCCAAGGTGCAGGAAACTTTTGAGAATTTTATTTCTTGCAAAAGGAAATTTGATTCCTTGTTTAGGGCCTTCCTAGCAAAACCTCTATTCTTTGGCGAAGCATCATACTCCTACAAGATTTAAGGACCATCATATTTGTCAGACTTTTTCTCTGTTTTACTGTGAGCAGTTTACAGAATATAAAGAAAAACCAAATCCGAGGTGCACTACACGTGTTTTATCAAAGGAACATTTTTGTTTACTTTTAAGAAAATACGCCAAATTTAGTTTTCTG
>NW_022096811.1:0-11045 GCF_006542625.1 Nomascus leucogenys
AATGTGCACTTGGAGTTTCTACAGAAAGGGTGTTTCAGAACTGCTCTATCAAAAGTAAGGTTCAACTCTGTTAGTTGAATGCACAGAACAGAAAGAAGTTTCACAGAATGCTTCTTTGTAGTTTTTATTTGAAGATATTACTTTTTCCACTATAGGCCCTTTAGCGCTATGAATGTCAACTTGCAGTTTCTACAGAAAGAGTGACTCAGAACTCCTCAATCAAAAGTCAGCTTCAACTCTGTTACTTGAATGCACAGAACAGAAAGAAGTTTCACAGAATGCTTCTTTGTAGTTTTTATTTGAAGATATTCCTTTTTCCACTATAGGCCCTCTAGCGCTATGAATGTCAACTTGCAGTTTCTACAGAAAGAGTGACTCAGAACTCCTCAATCAAAAGTCAGCTTCAACTCTGTTACTTGAATGCACAGAACAGAAAGAAGTTTCACAGAATGCTTCTGTGTAGTTTTTATTCGAAGATATTCCTTTTTCCACTATAGGCCCTTTAGCGTTCAGAATGTCCACTTGCAGTTTCTACAGAAAGAGTGTTTCAGAACTGCTCAATCAAAACTGAACTTCAACTCTGTTAGTTGAATGCACAGAACAGAAAGAAGTTTCACAGAATGCTTCTGTGTAGTTTTTATTCGGAGTTATTCCTTTTTCCACTATAGGCCCCTTAGCGCTCCGAATGTCCACTTGCAGTTTCTACAGAAAGGGTGTTTCAGAACTGCTGAATCAAAAGTAAGCTTCAACTCTGTTAGTTGAATGCACAGAACAGAAAGAAGTTGCACAGAATGCTTCTGTGTAGTTTTTATTTGAAGATATACCTTATTCCACTATAGGCCCTTTGGCGCTCGAAATGTCAACATGCACTTTCTACAGAAAGAGAGTTTCAGAACTGCTCAATGAAAACTAAGCTTCAACTCTGTTACTTGAATGCACAGAACAGAAAGGAGTTTCACAAAATGCTTCTGTGTAGTTTTTATTTGAAGATATTCCTTTTTCCCTATTGACCCCTTAGCGCTCCGAATGTCCACTTGCAGTTTCTACAGAAAGGGTGTTTCAGAACTGCTGAATCAAAAGTAAGCTTCAACTCTTTTAGTTGAATGCAGAGAACAGAAAGAAGTTGCACAGAATGCTTCTGTGTAGTTTTTATTTGAAGATATCCCGTATTCCACTATAGGCCCTTTGGCACTCGAAATGTCAACATGCAGTTTCTACAGAAAGCGTGTTTCAGAACTGTCAATCAAAAGTAAGCTTCAACTCTGTTACTTGAATGCACAGAAAAGAACGGAGTTTCACAAAATGCTTCTGTGTAGTTTTTATTTGAAGATATTCCTTTTTCCACTATTGACCCCTTAGCTTTCAAGATGTCCACTTGCAGTTTCTACAGAAAGAGTGTTACAGAACTGCTCAATCAATAGTTTGCTTCAACTCTGTTAGCTGAATGCACAGAACAGAAAGAAGTTTCACAGAATGCTTCTGTGTAGTTTTTATTTGAAGATATTCCTTTTTCCCCTACAGGCCTCTCAGCGCTCTGAATGTCCACTTCCACTTTCTACAGAAAGAGTGTTTCAGAACTACACAATCAAAAGCAAGCTTCAACTCTGTTAGTTGAATGAACGGAACAGAAAGAAGTTTCACAGAACGCTTCTGTGTAATTTTTATTTGAAGATATCCCTTTTTCCTCTATAGGAACCTTAGCTTTCAGAAAGTGCACTTGGAGTTTCTCAGAAAGAGTGTTTCAGAACTGCTCAATCAAATGTAAGCTTCAGCTCTGTTAGTTGAATGCACAGAACAGAAAGAAGTTTCACAGAATGCTTCTGTGTAGATTTATTTGAACATAACCCTTTTTCCACTTTAGGCCCTGTAGCGCTAGGAATGTCAACTTGCAGTTTCTACATAAAGAGTGTTTCAGAACTGCTCAGTCAAAAGTAAGCTTCAACTCTGTTAGTTGAATGCAGAGAACAGGAAGAAGTTTCACAGAATGCTTCTGTGTAGTTTTTATTTGAAGATATCCCTTTTTCCACTGTAGGCCCTTTAGCTGTCGGGATGTCAACTTGCAGTTTCTACAGAAAGAGTGTTTCAGAACTGTTCAATCAAAAGTAAGCTTCAACTCTGTTAGTTGAATGCACAGAGCAGTAAGAAGTTTCACAGAATGCTTCTGTGTAGTTTTTATTTGGAGATGTTCCTTTCTCCACTATAGGACCCTTAGCGCTAGGAATGACAACTTGCAGTTTCTACAAAAAGAGTGTTTCAGAACTGCTCAATGAAATGTGAGCTTCAACTCTGTTAGTTGAATGCACAGAACAGGAAGAAGTTTCGCAGAACGATTCTGTGTAGTTTTTATTTGAAGATATCCCTTCTTCCACTGTAGACCCCTTAGCTTTCAGAATGTCCACTTGCAGTTTCTACAGAAAGAGTGTTTCAGAACTGCTCAATCAAAAGTAAGGTTCAACTCTGTTAGTTGAATGCACAGAACAGAAAGAAGTTTCACAGAATACTTCTGTGTAGTTTTTATTTGAAGATATCCCTTTTTCCTCTATAGGCCCCTTAGCGTTCAGAATGTGCACTTGGAGTTTCTACAGAAAGGGTGTTTCAGAACTGCTCTATCAAAAGTAAGGTTCAACTCTGTTAGTTGAATGCACAGAACAGAAAGAAGTTTCACAGAATGCTTCTTTGTAGTTTTTATTTGAAGATATTACTTTTTCCACTATAGGCCCTTTAGCGCTATGAATGTCAACTTGCAGTTTCTACAGAAAGAGTGACTCAGAACTCCTCAATCAAAAGTCAGCTTCAACTCTGTTACTTGAATGCACAGAACAGAAAGAAGTTTCACAGAATGCTTCTTTGTAGTTTTTATTTGAAGATATTCTTTTTCCACTATAGGCCCTCTAGCGCTATGAATGTCAACTTGCAGTTTCTACAGAAAGAGTGACTCAGAACTCCTCAATCAAAAGTCAGCTTCAACTCTGTTACTTGAATGCACAGAACAGAAAGAAGTTTCACAGAATGCTTCTGTGTAGTTTTTATTCGAAGATATTCCTTTTTCCACTATAGGCCCTTTAGCGTTCAGAATGTCCACTTGCAGTTTCTACAGAAAGAGTGTTTCAGAACTGCTCAATCAAAACTGAACTTCAACTCTGTTAGTTGAATGCACAGAACAGAAAGAAGTTTCACAGAATGCTTCTGTGTAGTTTTTATTCGGAGTTATTCCTTTTTCCACTATAGGCCCTCTAGCGCTCCGAATGTCCACTTGCAGTTTCTACAGAAAGGGTGTTTCAGAACTGCTGAATCAAAAGTAAGCTTCAACTCTGTTAGTTGAATGCACAGAACAGAAAGAAGTTGCACAGAATGCTTCTGTGTAGTTTTTATTTGAAGATATACCTTATTCCACTATAGGCCCTTTGGCGCTCGAAATGTCAACATGCACTTTCTACAGAAAGAGAGTTTCAGAACTGCTCAATGAAAACTAAGCTTCAACTCTGTTACTTGAATGCACAGAACAGAAAGGAGTTTCACAAAATGCTTCTGTGTAGTTTTTATTTGAAGATATTCCTTTTTCCCCTATTGACCCCTTAGCGCTCCGAATGTCCACTTGCAGTTTCTACAGAAAGGGTGTTTCAGAACTGCTGAATCAAAAGTAAGCTTCAACTCTTTTAGTTGAATGCAGAGAACAGAAAGAAGTTGCACAGAATGCTTCTGTGTAGTTTTTATTTGAAGATATCCCGTATTCCACTATAGGCCCTTTGGCACTCGAAATGTCAACATGCAGTTTCTACAGAAAGCGTGTTTCAGAACTGCTCAATCAAAAGTAAGCTTCAACTCTGTTACTTGAATGCACAGAAAAGAACGGAGTTTCACAAAATGCTTCTGTGTAGTTTTTATTTGAAGATATTCCTTTTTCCACTATTGACCCCTTAGCTTTCAAGATGTCCACTTGCAGTTTCTACAGAAAGAGTGTTACAGAACTGCTCAATCAATAGTTTGCTTCAACTCTGTTAGCTGAATGCACAGAACAGAAAGAAGTTTCACAGAATGCTTCTGTGTAGTTTTTATTTGAAGATATTCCTTTTTCCCCTACAGGCCTCTCAGCGCTCTGAATGTCCACTTCCACTTTCTACAGAAAGAGTGTTTCAGAACTACACAATCAAAAGCAAGCTTCAACTCTGTTAGTTGAATGAACGGAACAGAAAGAAGTTTCACAGAACGCTTCTGTGTAATTTTTATTTGAAGATATCCCTTTTTCCTCTATAGGAACCTTAGCTTTCAGAAAGTGCACTTGGAGTTTCTCAGAAAGAGTGTTTCAGAACTGCTCAATCAAATGTAAGCTTCAGCTCTGTTAGTTGAATGCACAGAACAGAAAGAAGTTTCACAGAATGCTTCTGTGTAGATTTATTTGAACATAACCCTTTTTCCACTTTAGGCCCTGTAGCGCTAGGAATGTCAACTTGCAGTTTCTACATAAAGAGTGTTTCAGAACTGCTCAGTCAAAAGTAAGCTTCAACTCTGTTAGTTGAATGCAGAGAACAGGAAGAAGTTTCACAGAATGCTTCTGTGTAGTTTTTATTTGAAGATATCCCTTTTTCCACTGTAGGCCCTTTAGCTGTCGGGATGTCAACTTGCAGTTTCTACAGAAAGAGTGTTTCAGAACTGTTCAATCAAAAGTAAGCTTCAACTCTGTTAGTTGAATGCACAGAGCAGTAAGAAGTTTCACAGAATGCTTCTGTGTAGTTTTTATTTGGAGATGTTCCTTTCTCCACTATAGGACCCTTAGCGCTAGGAATGACAACTTGCAGTTTCTACAAAAAGAGTGTTTCAGAACTGCTCAATGAAATGTGAGCTTCAACTCTGTTAGTTGAATGCACAGAACAGGAAGAAGTTTCGCAGAACGATTCTGTGTAGTTTTTATTTGAAGATATCCCTTCTTCCACTGTAGACCCCTTAGCTTTCAGAATGTCCACTTGCAGTTTCTACAGAAAGAGTGTTTCAGAACTGCTCAATCAAAAGTAAGGTTCAACTCTGTTAGTTGAATGCACAGAACAGAAAGAAGTTTCACAGAATACTTCTGTGTAGTTTTTATTTGAAGATATCCCTTTTTCCTCTATAGGCCCCTTAGCGTTCAGAATGTGCACTTGGAGTTTCTACAGAAAGGGTGTTTCAGAACTGCTCTATCAAAAGTAAGGTTCAACTCTGTTAGTTGAATGCACAGAACAGAAAGAAGTTTCACAGAATGCTTCTTTGTAGTTTTTATTTGAAGATATTACTTTTTCCACTATAGGCCTTTAGCGCTATGAATGTCAACTTGCAGTTTCTACAGAAAGAGTGACTCAGAACTCCTCAATCAAAAGTCAGCTTCAACTCTGTTACTTGAATGCACAGAACAGAAAGAAGTTTCACAGAATGCTTCTTTGTAGTTTTTATTTGAAGATATTCTTTTTCCACTATAGGCCCTCTAGCGCTATGAATGTCAACTTGCAGTTTCTACAGAAAGAGTGACTCAGAACTCCTCAATCAAAAGTCAGCTTCAACTCTGTTACTTGAATGCACAGAACAGAAAGAAGTTTCACAGAATGCTTCTGTGTAGTTTTTATTCGAAGATATTCCTTTTTCCACTATAGGCCCTTTAGCGTTCAGAATGTCCACTTGCAGTTTCTACAGAAAGAGTGTTTCAGAACTGCTCAATCAAAACTGAACTTCAACTCTGTTAGTTGAATGCACAGAACAGAAAGAAGTTTCACAGAATGCTTCTGTGTAGTTTTTATTCGGAGTTATTCCTTTTTCCACTATAGGCCCCTTAGCGCTCCGAATGTCCACTTGCAGTTTCTACAGAAAGGGTGTTTCAGAACTGCTGAATCAAAAGTAAGCTTCAACTCTGTTAGTTGAATGCACAGAACAGAAAGAAGTTGCACAGAATGCTTCTGTGTAGTTTTTATTTGAAGATATACCTTATTCCACTATAGGCCCTTTGGCGCTCGAAATGTCAACATGCACTTTCTACAGAAAGAGAGTTTCAGAACTGCTCAATGAAAACTAAGCTTCAACTCTGTTACTTGAATGCACAGAACAGAAAGGAGTTTCACAAAATGCTTCTGTGTAGTTTTTATTTGAAGATATTCCTTTTTCCCCTATTGACCCCTTAGCGCTCCGAATGTCCACTTGCAGTTTCTACAGAAAGGGTGTTTCAGAACTGCTGAATCAAAAGTAAGCTTCAACTCTTTTAGTTGAATGCAGAGAACAGAAAGAAGTTGCACAGAATGCTTCTGTGTAGTTTTTATTTGAAGATATCCCGTATTCCACTATAGGCCCTTTGGCACTCGAAATGTCAACATGCAGTTTCTACAGAAAGCGTGTTTCAGAACTGTTCAATCAAAAGTAAGCTTCAACTCTGTTACTTGAATGCACAGAAAAGAACGGAGTTTCACAAAATGCTTCTGTGTAGTTTTTATTTGAAGATATTCCTTTTTCCACTATTGACCCCTTAGCTTTCAAGATGTCCACTTGCAGTTTCTACAGAAAGAGTGTTACAGAACTGCTCAATCAATAGTTTGCTTCAACTCTGTTAGCTGAATGCACAGAACAGAAAGAAGTTTCACAGAATGCTTCTGTGTAGTTTTTATTTGAAGATATTCCTTTTTCCCCTACAGGCCTCTCAGCGCTCTGAATGTCCACTTCCACTTTCTACAGAAAGAGTGTTTCAGAACTACACAATCAAAAGCAAGCTTCAACTCTGTTAGTTGAATGAACGGAACAGAAAGAAGTTTCACAGAACGCTTCTGTGTAATTTTTATTTGAAGATATCCCTTTTTCCTCTATAGGAACCTTAGCTTTCAGAAAGTGCACTTGGAGTTTCTCAGAAAGAGTGTTTCAGAACTGCTCAATCAAATGTAAGCTTCAACTCTGTTAGTTGAATGCACAGAACAGAAAGAAGTTTCACAGAATGCTTCTGTGTAGATTTATTTGAACATAACCCTTTTTCCACTTTAGGCCCTGTAGCGCTAGGAATGTCAACTTGCAGTTTCTACATAAAGAGTGTTTCAGAACTGCTCAGTCAAAAGTAAGCTTCAACTCTGTTAGTTGAATGCAGAGAACAGGAAGAAGTTTCACAGAATGCTTCTGTGTAGTTTTTATTTGAAGATATCCCTTTTTCCACTGTAGGCCCTTTAGCTGTCGGGATGTCAACTTGCAGTTTCTACAGAAAGAGTGTTTCAGAACTGTTCAATCAAAAGTAAGCTTCAACTCTGTTAGTTGAATGCACAGAGCAGTAAGAAGTTTCACAGAATGCTTCTGTGTAGTTTTTATTTGGAGATGTTCCTTTCTCCACTATAGGACCCTTAGCGCTAGGAATGACAACTTGCAGTTTCTACAAAAAGAGTGTTTCAGAACTGCTCAATGAAATGTGAGCTTCAACTCTGTTAGTTGAATGCACAGAACAGGAAGAAGTTTCGCAGAACGATTCTGTGTAGTTTTTATTTGAAGATATCCCTTCTTCCACTGTAGACCCCTTAGCTTTCAGAATGTCCACTTGCAGTTTCTACAGAAAGAGTGTTTCAGAACTGCTCAATCAAAAGTAAGGTTCAACTCTGTTAGTTGAATGCACAGAACAGAAAGAAGTTTCACAGAATACTTCTGTGTAGTTTTTATTTGAAGATATCCCTTTTTCCTCTATAGGCCCCTTAGCGTTCAGAATGTGCACTTGGAGTTTCTACAGAAAGGGTGTTTCAGAACTGCTCTATCAAAAGTAAGGTTCAACTCTGTTAGTTGAATGCACAGAACAGAAAGAAGTTTCACAGAATGCTTCTTTGTAGTTTTTATTTGAAGATATTACTTTTTCCACTATAGGCCCTTTAGCGCTATGAATGTCAACTTGCAGTTTCTACAGAAAGAGTGACTCAGAACTCCTCAATCAAAAGTCAGCTTCAACTCTGTTACTTGAATGCACAGAACAGAAAGAAGTTTCACAGAATGCTTCTTTGTAGTTTTTATTTGAAGATATTCCTTTTTCCACTATAGGCCCTCTAGCGCTATGAATGTCAACTTGCAGTTTCTACAGAAAGAGTGACTCAGAACTCCTCAATCAAAAGTCAGCTTCAACTCTGTTACTTGAATGCACAGAACAGAAAGAAGTTTCACAGAATGCTTCTGTGTAGTTTTTATTCGAAGATATTCCTTTTTCCACTATAGGCCCTTTAGCGTTCAGAATGTCCACTTGCAGTTTCTACAGAAAGAGTGTTTCAGAACTGCTCAATCAAAACTGAACTTCAACTCTGTTAGTTGAATGCACAGAACAGAAAGAAGTTTCACAGAATGCTTCTGTGTAGTTTTTATTCGGAGTTATTCCTTTTTCCACTATAGGCCCCTTAGCGCTCCGAATGTCCACTTGCAGTTTCTACAGAAAGGGTGTTTCAGAACTGCTGAATCAAAAGTAAGCTTCAACTCTGTTAGTTGAATGCACAGAACAGAAAGAAGTTGCACAGAATGCTTCTGTGTAGTTTTTATTTGAAGATATACCTTATTCCACTATAGGCCCTTTGGCGCTCGAAATGTCAACATGCACTTTCTACAGAAAGAGAGTTTCAGAACTGCTCAATGAAAACTAAGCTTCAACTCTGTTACTTGAATGCACAGAACAGAAAGGAGTTTCACAAAATGCTTCTGTGTAGTTTTTATTTGAAGATATTCCTTTTTCCCCTATTGACCCCTTAGCGCTCCGAATGTCCACTTGCAGTTTCTACAGAAAGGGTGTTTCAGAACTGCTGAATCAAAAGTAAGCTTCAACTCTTTTAGTTGAATGCAGAGAACAGAAAGAAGTTGCACAGAATGCTTCTGTGTAGTTTTTATTTGAAGATATCCCGTATTCCACTATAGGCCCTTTGGCACTCGAAATGTCAACATGCAGTTTCTACAGAAAGCGTGTTTCAGAACTGTCAATCAAAAGTAAGCTTCAACTCTGTTACTTGAATGCACAGAAAAGAACGGAGTTTCACAAAATGCTTCTGTGTAGTTTTTATTTGAAGATATTCCTTTTTCCACTATTGACCCCTTAGCTTTCAAGATGTCCACTTGCAGTTTCTACAGAAAGAGTGTTACAGAACTGCTCAATCAATAGTTTGCTTCAACTCTGTTAGCTGAATGCACAGAACAGAAAGAAGTTTCACAGAATGCTTCTGTGTAGTTTTTATTTGAAGATATTCCTTTTTCCCCTACAGGCCTCTCAGCGCTCTGAATGTCCACTTCCACTTTCTACAGAAAGAGTGTTTCAGAACTACACAATCAAAAGCAAGCTTCAACTCTGTTAGTTGAATGAACGGAACAGAAAGAAGTTTCACAGAACGCTTCTGTGTAATTTTTATTTGAAGATATCCCTTTTTCCTCTATAGGAACCTTAGCTTTCAGAAAGTGCACTTGGAGTTTCTCAGAAAGAGTGTTTCAGAACTGCTCAATCAAATGTAAGCTTCAGCTCTGTTAGTTGAATGCACAGAACAGAAAGAAGTTTCACAGAATGCTTCTGTGTAGATTTATTTGAACATAACCCTTTTTCCACTTTAGGCCCTGTAGCGCTAGGAATGTCAACTTGCAGTTTCTACATAAAGAGTGTTTCAGAACTGCTCAGTCAAAAGTAAGCTTCAACTCTGTTAGTTGAATGCAGAGAACAGGAAGAAGTTTCACAGAATGCTTCTGTGTAGTTTTTATTTGAAGATATCCCTTTTTCCACTGTAGGCCCTTTAGCTGTCGGGATGTCAACTTGCAGTTTCTACAGAAAGAGTGTTTCAGAACTGTTCAATCAAAAGTAAGCTTCAACTCTGTTAGTTGAATGCACAGAGCAGTAAGAAGTTTCACAGAATGCTTCTGTGTAGTTTTTATTTGGAGATGTTCCTTTCTCCACTATAGGACCCTTAGCGCTAGGAATGACAACTTGCAGTTTCTACAAAAAGAGTGTTTCAGAACTGCTCAATGAAATGTGAGCTTCAACTCTGTTAGTTGAATGCACAGAACAGGAAGAAGTTTCGCAGAACGATTCTGTGTAGTTTTTATTTGAAGATATCCCTTCTTCCACTGTAGACCCCTTAGCTTTCAGAATGTCCACTTGCAGTTTCTACAGAAAGAGTGTTTCAGAACTGCTCAATCAAAAGTAAGGTTCAACTCTGTTAGTTGAATGCACAGAACAGAAAGAAGTTTCACAGAATACTTCTGTGTAGTTTTTATTTGAAGATATCCCTTTTTCCTCTATAGGCCCCTTAGCGTTCAGAATGTGCACTTGGAGTTTCTACAGAAAGGGTGTTTCAGAACTGCTCTATCAAAAGTAAGGTTCAACTCTGTTAGTTGAATGCACAGAACAGAAAGAAGTTTCACAGAATGCTTCTTTGTAGTTTTTATTTGAAGATATTACTTTTTCCACTATAGGCCCTTTAGCGCTATGAATGTCAACTTGCAGTTTCTACAGAAAGAGTGACTCAGAACTCCTCAATCAAAAGTCAGCTTCAACTCTGTTACTTGAATGCACAGAACAGAAAGAAGTTTCACAGAATGCTTCTTTGTAGTTTTTATTTGAAGATATTCCTTTTTCCACTATAGGCCCTCTAGCGCTATGAATGTCAACTTGCAGTTTCTACAGAAAGTGTGACTCAGAACTCCTCAATCAAAAGTCAGCTTCAACTCTGTTTTTGAATGCACAGAACAGAAAGAAGTTTCACAGAATGCTTCTGTAGTTTTTATTTGAAGATATTCCTTTTTCCACTATAGGCCTTTAGCGTTCAATGTCCACTTGCAGTTTCTACAGAAAGAGTGTTTCAGAACTGCTCAATCAAAAGAACTTCAACTCTGTTAGTTGAATGCACAGAACAGAAAGAAGTTTCACAGAATGCTTCTGTGTAGTTTTTATTCGAGATTCTTTTTCCACTATAGGCCCCTTAGCGCTCCGAATGTCACTTGCAGTTTCTACAGAAAGGGTGTTTCAGAACTGCTGAATCAAAAGTAAGCTTCAACTCTGTTAGTTGAATGCACAGAACAGAAAGAGTTGCACAGAATGCTTCTGTGTAGTTTTTATT